>NW_015540859.1:353356-357696 GCF_001515605.1 Sinocyclocheilus anshuiensis | reverse complement strand
TGGTCCTCATTCCCATTGGCTCCCTGCAGCAATCCAAACAAAAGCATAAGTGACAAAGACATTTTCCAGTAGGGCAGGTGTTAGTGTCAGATGTGGCCTCAGGCAAACAGACACACGCCAAAGGACAAAGCAACAGGAGAAAAGAGGGGAAAAAGAGAGAGAATAAAGCAGAGACATGCAGGAGAGGAGGATGGCGACCCATTCATGCTGCTACTGTGTTACAATTACTCCGCCGGCATCCATAATCAGAGCGCGCTCAGAACAGCCAGCCCCAATGCAGCTCTGCCTCGGTGTTCCTTTAAAAGCTCCGAGCAGACGCAGCTCATTAGTGGAAATAAAGAGGGGAAAGATGAGTAGACGAGCCGGGGAAAAGGGAGGGGTCTCTGTGACAGAACGCAAGCTCCGTTCAGACCGAGACTCTTACCTTCTGTTACTGTACTGACACCTGTAACTCACTTAATCTACAGAGGGAGAGAAGACAATAGAGCAACATGTAAGCTGCGCACCGTCACAGGTGTGTGTGTGTGTGACAGAGAGAATGAGAACGCTGCTGAAAATATGGCTGTTAGATGTTAATGCTGAGGGGTGAGGGAAGGACAACACAACAAAATGTTAACATACACAACATACAGCGATCATGACAGACTGTAGCTGTCAACACAAGCAGACGGTGAAACACATTTCTATTCACACTGGCCCACTTCGTCTTTGTGCTTTCTGATAATGAAAGAATGTTTAACACAGGAAACAGAACAGAAAAGCTGCAGGATGCAAAACACACAAACCTGTGATTTAACAGCTCTACTTCAAAAGGTTTTCACAATATGTGCATTAAACTTGTGTTATATAACTGAAATCTGAAATGACGTTGGCCCGTTAGAGCACGAGGCTCGATGTGAGGTTATTTCTGAACAAAGCTGATTGTTTGGTGTTTGCGCTGGAATAACGGGTGATGCAAGGTGATGATATATAAGTAACAAAACGTGATATTTTTTTTCTTTTGGTGAGAGTGTAAATGATATTTGTGAGGTGCTGCTGGCCTACAAACCTGTACATGTTTAATGAGACACACTAATCTGTTATATTTCAGAGAAACCCCTGTCTACCATCTGATATTAAACTAAATCATTGCCAATACTTTCAACTCAATTAGATGACTTACGCCCCATTCACACTGGGCGTCGGCGTCAACGCCTCTTGTTTACTTTGAATGGAGTGAAGTCAAGCATTGCCGAAATGAATTGTGGGTCCGTCGCTTCGGGTCCA
Source organism: Sinocyclocheilus anshuiensis (assembly GCF_001515605.1). Classification (NCBI taxonomy): domain Eukaryota; kingdom Metazoa; phylum Chordata; class Actinopteri; order Cypriniformes; family Cyprinidae; genus Sinocyclocheilus; species Sinocyclocheilus anshuiensis. Next base: position 356,430 of record NW_015540859.1, on the reverse strand, counting down.
TTGCTTGCGGCAGAAGTTGAAAACTTTTCAACTTTTTAAGCGCCAACGCAGGCGTCAGCCAATCAGATCGCCTTATGCAAATGCCCTGGTGCAGACGCTAGCCAATCGCGTTCATGCAACACCAGAAAACTAATGTGATTGGCTGTTGTCACTATGACGGTCGCGTCAACACCAAGCTTCAGAAATGCCCTCCATCAAGCGTCGACGCTGACGCCCCGTGTGAATGCACCGTTAAAGGCACCAAACCCTGCATGTATACAACCACACATTTCTATGACCCTGACCTCAAAGCTCTCTTCCAAAACCTAGTGAGCTGTCTACATAGACAGCATTTGAAGGCTTTATATAGACATGCCTTCGACGACTGGCAGCAACATTAGTAGTATTTGAAATATAATAATAATGAAGTTCAAATGGAAAAAAAAAAAAAAAAAAATCGGTTTAATGCTTCCAAACTTTTCATTGGTAGTTTATATACCAAATCTAGAACTTTACAGTGACCTTTAATGGAATATATTCAAATTTGTGACTAACAGAATATAATCAAGGTTACAACATTTCATCCCAAACGACATATTAAGAATTTATATAATTATTTCCCATTTGGCCTTTTATATATTAGCCAATCGCGTTCATGCAACACCAGAAAACTAATGTGATTGGCTGTTGTCACTATGACGGTCGCGTCAACACCAAGCTTCAGAAATGCCCTCCATCAAGCGTCGACGCTGACGCCCCGTGTGAATGCACCGTTAAAGGCACCAAACCCTGCATGTATACAACCACACATTTCTATGACCCTGACCTCAAAGCTCTCTTCCAAAACCTAGTGAGCTGTCTACATAGACAGCATTTGAAGGCTTTATATAGACATGCCTTCGACGACTGGCAGCAACATTAGTAGTATTTGAAATATAATAATAATGAAGTATTACATGAATATTACAATTTAAAATACCAGTTTTCTATTGTATTATATTTTAAAATTTAATTCATTCCTGTGGTCAAAGCTGAATTTTCATCATCATTCATCATCATCTTCTTCTTATAATATTCGCATGTTGAAAACATTTGTGTTGCTTAACATTTGGAATATACTGTATGCAAATTGTGATTTTTTTTTCCAGATTCTTTGATGAATATAAAGTTCAAAAGAATAGCATTTATTTGAACTTTACTGTCACTTTTAATCAATTTAATGCATCCTTGCTGGGGGGTAGGGGACATCTTTCCATTCAGCTTAGAGAGTTGTCTTGGAAAGTAGTTGCTTATTTGGTAGCGAACTAGGTTTTGTAACAGAGGTAACGGTCCGCAATAGTGGAACCTTCATCATAAGCTCATCTGATATACTGTGCTACATTCCATAAGTGTAATATTTTTTAAAAAGAAGCTGTTTAAGAAAAAAAAACAAAAAACAAGGAGCAAAGTCAATGTGCTCTATTCACTGTCATAAAACAGGGAACATGCAGGCTGTACTGAAAAGGTGAGAAAGAGAGAGACAGAGACAGGTTTGTGGGCCACATGCCTAATGGAGGAAGCAGGCAGAAAAGTCTTACAGTCCAGCTTGGCCCAGAGGTAATCCACGTCCCAAACCATCCCTGGCCAACGTCTGCCTGCTGTCATGGGTGAGATGGTGGTGAAACATGGAGCAGCGTCATAGACTGTAACCCACACAACAGCTCAAGCCCTACTAGATGAGGTGCCCAGGGCCCCAGGCCTGTCTGAACTCTCATCTATGGGTCTGGAGCATGCATTAATGAGGGAATCTATGGCTCTGTTCCAAAACCCTGTGAGCTGCCTTCTTGTACCTGTCTATATAAAAAGTTATCTCCTAAAACCACTTTGTGCTGAAGCCACAGCAATGGCTTCACTATGTCTACACTGGAACTGTACCTCATGTCACGATTGTAAAATTAGGGAAATGGCTGAATTACTATGTATCCAGTTTATTTGCAAAGGAATTCCATTAACAATAAAATGGTTCTGAAGTACATCAACTATAGAAAACATTGGTCACATGACATTGTAATCGACACTTTACACTCTAAAAAATGCTGGGTTAAAAAGGGACAAACCCAGCTATTGGGTTGTTTTGACCCAGCGGTTGGGTTCAAAACAACCCAAACGCTGGGTCAAAACAACCCAATCGCTGGGTCAAAACATCCCAATAGCTGGGTTTGTCCCTTTTTAACCCAGCATTTTTTAGAGTGTAAGTGCAATTATAAAGTTATACTTACATAAGTTCTATATCTCAGAATCAAGAATCATCATAATGCTGTCTGGCTAGACAGCTCTCTAGGGAACATAGCTTGTATTTCATGTATGTATATGTAGAACAACTTCTTTCCAACCTAAGCCTGCATTTTATGGCTAAATTATTAATTAGTAAATAAATATAGGTTTCTGTAACACAAACCGAAGGAACAGAAAAAGAAAAGAAACAGGAATGACAACTGAGGTTAAGCACAAAAAAGAGTGAACATGAGAAGTTAATTAGAACAAAAGAGAGAGTGAGGCCAACAGAAGAAGAAAAAAGAGAGAACAAGCAGTTTTTGATGTGTTTGATGGAGGTACAAGAAAGCCTGAGATGCAAACGAAGAGAAAGCCAGAGAAATGGAGTTTGAAGTGTCTAATGGATGAGATTCTCATTCTCTCTGAGGTCAGTGGGCGAATCTGTGAGCTGCTCCCTATGCAGTCAACAGAGGTCACCACAATGATTTTCAACGCCCTTCTAGGAGATAAATGGGCGCCGCTAGAGAAATCAAAACTGTCAGAGCATCATTCTGCAAAATGATCTCAAAGAATGTGTCCTGAATAGTGCACTACACCGTCACTGCTGCATTCAGGGATTGGGTCAATTAACATCCACTCGCAGAACAAAGTCCACAAATTAAACAAAGAACAAATAATGTAAATAAACTCTACAAAATGCACTGCATGCCCAACCAAACAAAGAGAGATGGAAATGAAAAAAGACAACTGAACTAAAATAATTTTTTAATCTAAGAAAAAGATTTTTAGAATTAACGGTTTTTAGAATTATGATTGTAGTATGAGAAACAGGGTAATTACTG
>NW_015540859.1:327400-353346 GCF_001515605.1 Sinocyclocheilus anshuiensis | reverse complement strand
AAAAAAAAAAAAGCTATATATATATATATATATATATATATATATATACTGCTTGAAATAAAATAAACATTAACTGAAACTAAATAAAATATAAGAAAAACCTCAAATTCATTTTATTTCAGCTAGTTGGCAAGGGAAAATTTCGCATTATGGTTTAGTTGACATACTAAAATAACAAAAATGAAATAAACTAAAACTAAAAAACTAAACTTAACTATACAGACATTTTACAAAAAACCTAATAAAAATGACAATATACTATATAACACTGATCAGACTGTTATCCAGGGTTCCCACACTGGTTTGCCAATGAATTTCCAGTCATGTAATTATTAGATATCCACTCTCAGCTGACAGGGCATCTGAAAAGTAACTGTACCAGACAATCTACCCATTTTAGAGATTTCCAAATTTCATAAACAGCGGAACAATGATGCATGGGACAGTGAAATGAAAACAAAATAGTTGCACTTTATTTGAGCATATGTGCACTTGCAGTGTACTTAAGAATGCACCATATGTAAAGTAACGTGGTTTAATGTTAGATTTAGGGTTAGATTCACTTACTGCCTAATTGTAGTAATTACTACACAGTATGTACATGCAGAACAGGATGGTAAAATAAATTGCTAGCAACAACAGGAAATAGGAAAGGAAAATAAAAACAGAAACAGTGTCTCACCTGCACCTCCCGTTGGCCAGTAGCTGGGGGAAGGCGAGAAGACCTGGGCAGCAAAGTCCTCAAAGGTCATGTTCTCCTTGTGGTTCTGAATGATGGCCTCCAGATAGAGAGCCCTCTCCTCATAACTGAGAGCCCGTCAAGGAACATCACATTTACATAACAGCAAATCAACACAGCGTTTGAAATTACCCAGCAACAACGAATGGACGATGGGACCATAAAGATAATCAAGGAAATCGAACAACAGCACAGAGAAAGACTGGGAAGAAAAAAAATCATCAAAAAAAAAAAAATATTTTTTTTAATGCTGTCAGACTCAAAAAAAAAAAAAAAAAAAGTTACTCTGTAGTTATTCAGACAAGTTGTGTGAGGAACACACTAAAGAATAACACACTAAAATTCATGCATTCATTTTCAAAAATGGTGAATCAAGAAGCCAGAACCAAACACGCCTGTACAAGCCTATTAAGATGTTCAGAACTGCTTGCAAATTAAAGAGAAGTGAGTTGAAAAGTGACATGTGACATTTTATACATTTATTTTTTATACATTTTGTTTACATTTTATTTTTCAGAGGTCAAAATGTATGCATTTGTATGCATCAGAATGCATTTGAAACATAATTTCTTTACTTTGATCAATTTGATTCATTCTTGCTGAATAAAAGTTCATTATTAAAATAAACCGTAATGAGCTTAAAAGTGTGTATTATAATTAGGGCTGGGTATCGTTAAAAAATGTTCGATATCGATACCGATACCTTGACTTCGATACCGGTTCCTGAACGATACTTTTTTCGATACCAATTTTATGAAATCAATTTTAACAAGATTACATTATCTTAAAAAAAAAAAACGGTTACACTTTACTTGAAGGGGTGTGCATAAGACTGACATGACACCTACATAATCATGACATGACATGTCATGAATATGAAGGTTTTTTATGCATGTTTATGACAACTGTCATGACAAAGTGTCATTCGCTCAGTTATGTAATTTTTAATGCAAAGATGACATTGTTTGAGATGTCTTTGTTATGGGCTATGGTTAGGGGTAAGGGTAGGGGTAAAGAGAGCAGACTGCTCCGTGCGCTTTCGAATCGCTCTCGCGGATGTCAAACACTGATCGATCTGCGCCGCACCTCTTCTAGTCGAACACACCGGCTAGTGCTGCAGGCTTAAGGCCAAAGTATACTTCGGCCGTCCGCGGCCACATTACGTCATTTTCGTCATCAGGAGGTCTCGCGGACAGCCGCGCACCCCGTCCGCGTGCAGGCAATTTTTTGAGACCGCGCGGACGGTCCGTGTACAACAGCGTATGCGCGAGGTGAAAGTTGAGACAGAGCGCAAGTCAAACTGCGCCTGTGTTGAGCTCATCCGTCTGCACTCATCCGCGGTTGAGTTTACTTTGAAAGCTGTGCGGACACGGCTGAGCGCGAGACGGAACGGAACGCGGAAAATGAAGTATACCCGGGCCTTTATTGGCTCACTGACGCTGATGAGAGAGATTAACCCCTTAGGTATCGAAATTTGGTACCGAACGACGAGACGTTTTTCGATACTCGATGGTATCGAGGCAATTCGGTCGGTGCCTAAAAAGTATCGAACTCGATACCCAGCCCTAATTATAACGTAGAAGGCTTGGCGACAGCATATGCTTTGACTTCATGGAAAGCAGCAGTGTGAACATACTACTAAACCTCCTTTTGTGTTCCACGGAAGAAAGTCACACAAGGTTTGGAATGACATGAGGGTGTAAATGATGACAGAATATTAATCTTTTTTTCCCCATGTACAGGAAGCTAAAATAATAAGGGGAAATGAATTAAAAAGGAGATGTAGCACAAGGCTTTCAGAGAAAGGACCCAAAAACAAACAACAAAAAAGTTTATTACGGTTCGCTTTAATTAAAGCTTTGCTTTAGGGTCCGGCACATTCCAGTTGGCATTTCAGGGCAAATGGCAAATTCATGTAATAGTGTGGGCACTTGTACTATGGCAGATGAAACAAATCAGATCTTCCTGAAGCCATTACACACATGGTGAGCGTAACCTGTTCAGTTACAGCTACAGTCCGTTAACCGTCCAAACAAACGCACGAGCAGGTGTTTCTGCCTTGATGTTCACATACACACCAACGCAAGCCTGGCAATCACTCAAAAACTGATACAGGCATACAATCTGTGTGTACTGCTGTATTTATATGTATATATAGCGTGCATGTGTGTGCGCTCTAATGAATAGGTTGTGGAGTGGAGGCAGGGGCGTTCCAGGGCCACATGCCTGCCTGCTGAAATTCTGGAGGGCCCCACTGATGCCATTCCCATCTCATTAGGGAGGCTGCTTATTCCGCCAGGCGCTAGGCTGTTGCCAAGGCCTTTGCACTCCATCATGACCACGCTGGCTGTGTGTGTGTGTGAGTGTATGTGTGTGTGTGTGCCACGTGCCGGCGCAGCAGGGGCTGAGGCAACCGTGACAAATTGTTGAAAAGGTCCGTCTGAACCCAGCACTGACAGGCACCTGAGCCTGAGGGCTGCACACAAGGAGAGAGCAATCTGCTTCACTTCTGCATGCTTTTCTGCTAAAAACACACAGCGGGGAGGGAGGGGGCACATGTATCTGGAAGAAAAACTTTATGCACATTAGTCTGAAAATAAAACCGGCCATCGCTGAAATCAAAACGACCAGCACGGCACGCAACGTTCTCAATGTGTACATGCAAGTCTGAGTGCACTTGCTCTGAGAATCATCTAAAAATGGCAGGTCTTGCTGCTATAGAAACATGGACAACATTACAGTAAAGAGACAGGAATGAAAACTAAAAATGGAAGCGTTAAAAAAGGAATAATATGAATTGGCGTCACAGCGACGTAAAGAGCGTTAAGTAATGGGAGCAAAAGAAAAGTGTATGTGCGTGAACTAGAGGACAGAGGGAGAGAGAGGAATGAGAATAAGGGATAATAAGCCTGATCCCACTAGGTCAACAGAGCCATATGGCGTTCCATTATCAGAGATGCAGATGACTTAAGCGTGGCTCAGCTATTGAGATTCCTAAAACAAATATTGACCTCAGCCGGAGTCACCGCTGCCATCGGCCAACTTGCACTCCCACTTCCTGAGGATGAAAAAAAAAACCTAACCTCTCATCTATTGAACAAATTTATGCAGCACATTACGTATCGTACATTCATCTGCGCCTAAACGATGTTTGCGGCTTCTGGCACACCTCTGATTTTCGTGATGCCGCGTAGACTCGGCAGCTGTTTGCATAAATGTATGCCGGTGTTTAGATGTGGGATTTGTTCTTTATTGAACATTATAGTATGAGAAAGGCATAGACAGCTATGCATCAGGAGTCAAAACAATCAAGCTGCTTTTGCTGGCATGATTTGTCTGCCATCTCCTCTCCGTCTCGGGTTTCTCTAATTGTTGTGGCACAGGTTGTTCCGCTGAATGCGTGAGTTGGGCTAGATGACGGTGGTGTGGATTAATTCAATAAAGCAGAGGACAGTGACGCAGTGAGCGCTCGTCTCTGTCGGAAGCAGGGAGAACGAAACATACAGGAAAAGACAGATGTCGCTCGGATGACACCGTTCCAGAACAGAAAAACAAACACGGGGCAATTCTGTATTTTACGCAGGCGAGCGGGAGCCTTCACAATTTGTCGATGAGAAGAAAGTTATCTGAAGTTTAGGGATTTCCCAACGTGATTGTAATCTAAGTCACCCTTACAGCACCTGCGATGGAAAACACTCTAGTCCCATGCTAACGAAGCATAGTGGGAATTTCCGAAAGCATTAATCGCAAGAACATGACTCCCAAAGCTCTGTGCACCCAGAACATCTACACAGAATGTTCTAGAAAGCGCTGGAGAGAGGGATGTGGTGTCAAAAGGGCAAATTTAACATCCCCCTGCCATGTAAAATAATGTGATGACCTCATTCGAGCACAGGTCAGATTGTGCGTAGATGGGAGAAAGGGGAAAAAAGTGTGTAAACAAAAAGTACAATAGCGCTGTTACACCAGAGAGGGAAAAACAGATGAAGCAAATCCACTTTGGAGGAAAAGAAAAATGTCCTCTAAGCATTTTGCTGAGGGGTTTTAACAGATAATGCCCTTTTTCCACTCTTTTGGAGGCCACTTTGCCACCTCACGGTGCACCAGGTGACAAAGGCGAGGCATTCAAGGCTGTCGAGAGCAGAAGCCCAGGGGGAGCATACAGACACACTGAGTATTCAAGAACAGTCCAAAACAATCTATTCAACTGGGTCGTCAACCAGAACACTCTGAAGCAGAATACTGTATCAACAAAAGATTGTTTCAATTGGTAGGGAAACATTTGGATTCGAGTACGAATCTGAATCGAGAATAGGGGTGTGAGGATGTGGATCGTCTACAATGATATCGTAATTGTTGTTTTTATGATGTTGAAGCAGACATTGAGTATATTGCACACTTTGCCAAACATGCAACATTCCTCGAGAACGCATGCTGTTATTGTGATGTAGCCTAGCTTAAAGGGTTAGTTCACCCAAAAATGAAAAATTCTGTCATTGAATTCTGAAAATTACTCACCCTCGTGTCGTTCTAAATCCGTAAGACCTCCATTCATCTTCGGAACACAAATTAAGATATTTTCGATGAATTCTGAGAGCTCTCTGACCCTCCCATAGACAGCAATGTAATTACCATGATCAAGGTCCAGAAACATACAGCAGACGCAGCTGACACAGAATAGCATACGCTGTTTATGTTCAGTGGATACTCTCCAAAATGGCACTACAGTGACGCGGAGGAGACGAATTGTTGAATAAAATCGTTATTTTTGTTTTCTTTGCGTACAAAAAGTATTCTCGTAGCTTCGTAAAATTACGGTTGAACCCTTGATGTCACATGATTATTTTACAGATCTCCTTGCTACGTTTCTGGACCTTGATCATGGTAATTACATTGCTGTCTATGGGAGGGTCAGAGAGCTCTCAGAATTCATCAAAAATATCTTAATTTGTGTTCCGAAGATGAACAGAGGTCTTACGGGTTTGGAACAACATGAAGGTGAGTAATTAATGACATAATTTTTGGGTGAACTATCCCTTTAATACAGTTAGAATGACCTCAAAATCCAATATATGGGGGCAATTCATAAAAGCCCTGTATGAGTTTTTGCTTCATAGGGTTAAGCAATATTACAAGCAAGGGTGTGGTTTTCTTCCCAAATATCAGTGAGATTAAAAATGTGATGGATTATATTCAACAGTACAATAAACAAGAGGTATTGTGAGTTATATTGTTGACTCAATATTCTGTTTTATTCAATATTCTTTTTTTTTTTTTTGGGCCAACAAAAATAGTCAAAAACAAAGCCACAGCAGAATCGTTGTGTGTCTCTGAGCAAAACACAGTGGTTTTTCACTACTGAATGAATCTGCGTTTTTTTTTTTTAACTAATTGGTTGAGGCAATAATTCAATGCTTCATTTATAAAGACAGTAGTCACTTCCTTTGCTCTTGAAGCCAAATCAATATGTGTGAAGTTGTTTTTACATTTTCTTATCTCAATATTCATTTGTTTAAAGCATTGATATTAGTTGATTACATCTAATAATTTGTCATAGGAAATAGGATGCATACATCTAATTAGGTTAGAAAACAATGGCATTGTAAAGATCAATTGAAGGAAAAAAATGACTACTAACCACTGCACAGAAAATGAAGAATATGAAAATCTTCAGGAGTCAGCTATCCACTGGCCTAAACCAGCACAAAAACACACTCAGCTAAATAGTCTAAATAATATCCAAAAAAATCCTAAAAAAAGAGATAATTCACACTTCTACACACATAAGTGATTATTTTAATGGTGCTAAAACAGATATGCTTATATCACCCAAATCAGTCATCATGAAATGATAATTTTTTCTGACGTGTGCATGAGGGTGATAGAGCGAGATGAAGAGTATGTGTGCTGTTGTCCAGATGGTAAGGGGTGGCCAGTGGGGAATTGAGAGGTCAAGCACTTTGGCAGATCAAAGCCAAGGTCAGGTGGCAGTAGTGGCCATGTTCAAGTTGCACAGGGACTCCGAGGGCCTCAGATGGCTTCTTATTAGCAGTCAGCTCAGGGGCCAGACCCCTGGGACCACCTTCTGAACCCATCCCACCCTGAAACCCCTCCCCTCTGTCCACACACAACAAAAGATCTCACCCCGCAGGACACCTCAGCCTGGATATAACACCGCTGACTCAGGGTCTCAATGCCAGTTTGACAATACACAGAAATCTGTCATTAACATGTTCATGGAGATAGGGAAGTAGCAAATGATGCAGGGTAGAAGCAAAGTAGCTGTGGTTAAGATTACATCATGAAATATGACAAAACTGTCCTGTTAATGGACTTTAGTCAGAGTAGACACCATATGTAGTGTGACATGAATGAAAACAAGGCTGCGAGGGATAGACATGCATGTGGATATCAGCAAAATCTTAAGAAATAAGTTAAGAAATTTCTTAAAATAAATTCTAAGTAGTTCAAAATTTTCTTAAGAATTTGTTTGTATGTTATTATTTTTTTTGTTTGAAATAAAATCATCAAACATGAAATCATTTTAAAAATTAAGATTAAAATTGGAGGTTCTCCTAACTTTAAAAGGTTATTCATCATTATAAATTTTGTTTTTAGAACTATCTTAAGAACAAACATACAAATATTCTGATTATTTTTATTTATTTATTTATTTATTTATTTTTAAATATAAAATATTCGTAACTTTATTTTTAAGTTAGAAAATAGCAGTTACGAATTTTACACTTAATATAAATCTGGCCCCAACAACAATTTTTTTTTTGTTGCGTTTTTTATTTAGTGTAATTTGTTTAGACATATTTTCAGTGTTTTGTTGGCGATCGATAACAAGAAAATGGTGTCTCCCCTGACCAAGGTCTGTAAACATTTATTCAGAAAGCTTAAACGCAGTCATTTTTTAAATTAAAACCAACATAGCACTTTGATAAAATGGAACCGGTTTGTGACAGAGCACAGATGGACATGCTATCTCAGAGGCCTGAGGAAGAGAAAGAGGTGTAATGCTAGAGCCGTTGAAGTTGGGTTTAGTGTTTTATTAGCATCGCAGGGGTCGATTAGCAAACAGAGGCTTGAGACCTTGCACTGCTGTGTCTGGTTAAGCTGAAGAAAAGCGAGGTCTGATCAGAGATGGAGGCCGTAATTGAAACATAAGGAGCCTCTGGAGTTTTAGCCTGAGGACAGGCCACTGTGCTGAGCTTCTGCGTTTAACTGCAGAGCCTGAAGCAGCTGCGACAGTCACAATGTTCCCCTCACTAATGCCAGCTACACTATTTCTTTCACGCACCATTCTTGCTTGCTGTTAAAGGAATAGTTCACCCAAAAATAAAAATTCTGTCATTAATTACTCACCCTCACGTCGTTCCAAACCCGTACGTTGTCATGTCATTCCAAACCTATTACGGTTGAACCACTGATGTCACATGGACTATTTTAACGATGTCCTTTCTGCTTTCAGTTTTGCTTTGTCATCATGGAATAAATTACATTTTTAAATATTCAAATATATTCAACAGAAAACAGTTATTTGTAATCATTTCACAATATTACTGTTTTACTGTATTTTTGATTAAATAAATGTAGCCTTAGTGAGCAGAATAGACTACTTTCAAAAGCACAAAAAGCCTAAACTATTGAGCCGTAGTGTACAAGCAACTCCTGTCATGCATGTCAAGTTGAAAGTCAAAACCTGGTAACTTTCACATAATACACACAAGGCTACCAGTGATGCAACCATCTATAAAATACTGCTTATTCACCCACCATTAGTAAGATGACTTAGAAAACTTAAAACAATAAGTAAACTTAAAACTATTTTTGTATAGAAGAATTAACTAAATATAAACGTAGGAATGCCCACAAACTTTCACTGTCACTACACTTCTGTAATCATCTTTTTTTAAACTGAGAGTCAATATCACTTTAAATTTAGAACATTTAGTTTTATGGATTTTTATTAGTTTTATTAAGGAATAAAGAAATGACTAAAACATAACACAGGAAAAGAAAAAAGGTACTCTGTACAACAAACAGTGTAATATTTTACTAAAAAAGGGACTGTTCACTGTTCATCAAAGGTCTTCCTCGTTACACTGCTATTAGAATGTTATTTTAATTAACCTCTATTACAAATAAACATGATGGACAGGAACTTTTAAGGACAGGCATTTAGAGTTTAAAGAGCAAATGCAAATTTCTGTCATTTCACCGCTGTCACTATCAAGACACGGCAAAGGTTAACAATACGTTTCTGCTCGGCCCTCTCTTATTTGGCCTCTGAATGGGCTCTTGTGAGAGGATGGAGAAGTTGAAGAACTGGAGAGTGACCATGCATGCTCAACCTCCACTCCAGCCAAGCACCAGCCATTAACCTCGACCAATCACATTGACCTTGCCGTCTAGCCGGGGAAGAGGATAATTGGCTGGTTTAGAAGAAAAAAATGCCCCGCTGCTTTTGGGATATTGTCCGAGCGAGCGAACTGCTGACATTCTCCGTCGGTGAATGGAATGTTCTGCATACAGATGCCTCTCTGCATTCCTGCTGCACTTTTGCTCTAATTAGGCACTGACACCATCAGTCAGATCAAACAGACTCATTTCCACGGTCACAGCTACACTCCTGATTACATAGTATCACCACCACCGACTGAGAGGGGCTTGATCTGGTGTTTTCAGCAGAATTTCAGCAGAAAAAAGAACCAGCTGGTAGTTAGACTGATTTCTGTGTGTGAAGCTCTCTGTGGTTGGTTTTTGAGGAAGCAGAGTTTTTAAGGTGAATGTTGAGGTGTGCTGACACTTTGAGTTCTGTGGGGTTTACATACTATCCTCCTCAGTGATCGACAGACCCTATCATTCACTTTCAGTTTTGCCCACTATTCTTCTTTGCTGCTGAAGTATTGCCATACTTCATGTTCACAGTCATAATCGTGAAGACGCTCCTGCTAAACGGGATTCACGATTTTTTGGAAGTCTGACAAGTCAACCATTTCATTGAGTGCTTGTACTAAACTGCTGAAAACACCGCTTATAATACTTTGACACAATCTAGACAAGGAAAAGATAATAACAGCATTTGTTTTCCTGTAGCCTGCAAAAATGATCAACCCCTGTAATAATGGGTGTTGTTCACATTATTTTGTCCAAACCCATAGCATATGTGTACAGTCACAATATTTCATAGTATACTCCATTTGATAGTGCGTGTGAACACAGTCGCTTGACACATGCACACTAGCAATGCTAATCTTTGTACTGTGTCTGTACTATTTCTCTTTATAAGCAATAAAAATGTTGTGTGTATCTCTTAACCTCCTCACACAAGCACTTGCCAACATTGGCGTCATTCGTTGTTGCTGTCTCTAGTAGTTTGACGCTGTTCTGTCTCATCCATTTATATATCCATTTATAGGCTAGGCCAGCTTTCCCACCTAACTAATTAGTGCAAAAAATTGAAGCGCATGTGCAACCTGAGCATACAGTGTAAGAAAAATCTGGACGTGTTATTCTGATGACCAAATTTATTTATACATATACCTTGTGTTTGCAGGGACCCTTTTCATAAGACTGTGATGACATGTTTCAATGGTCATCAGCATCATAAATCCTCCAAAGTTTTTAAAATATTTTTATAAAAAAAAAAAAATATATATATATGTACATTTATAACACTATACTTTGTATTATATTACCTGTGCATCAACTTAAAAAAATCTAGTTATGCTAATGTGAGGGTGTTTCTAACAGTGTTTATGGGAGTCACGGGAAATTTGACATTGTTCTCTCTTCTGACTACCGTTATCAGGCCCCGTACACACGGAGACGCGTTTAGCTGTATACACATACATTTTGTATCGTATAGGCTTTACTTCCACACGGATCTGGCGTTTTGGGACAGTGAATCTGTATATTTTCTGAAACGATGACGTCATCAGCCCACGTCTCGCCCCTAGTCAGACACCGCTACGTCACGTAACAGCAACAAAAATATGAACAAACACTGAACGATTGTCTTTTTATTAACTAACATTAACACAGATTAATAAATGTATTGTTCCATGTTTGTTTGTATATCGCGTGCAAGGTTTATGCGCATAGTCCAAGACTACTTCTCCGTTTTTAGCGCATCTCTGTGGCAGAATTACAGCGCCACATACTGGTCTGGCATGTATACTACATCGTTTTGTGGTTTCGTGTGGACGCAGATATTTCTTGAGACGAGGGGAAAAAAAAGATCGGATAGGGAAAGCTCTGGCTTTGTGTGGACGTAGCCTCAGTCTCTCTCTATTTTTTCCTTGTTTTAGGAATGTCAGGAAAAACTAGCAAATGGGAATGCAAACAAATATATTTGTGGTAGTCTACCATTGACTGCTATAGAAGTTTACCCAACTATGACAAAAAAATATATGTACTTTTTTAAAGTAGTGCTGTCAAACGATTAATCGCGATTAATCTCATCCAAAATAAAAGTTTTTGTTCACATAATATATGTGTGTGTACTGTGTATATTTATTATGTATATATAAATACACACACAAACAGTATATATTTTGAAAATATTTACATGTATATATTTATATTCATAATTTATATTATATATACCTATTTTTAATATGTATTTATATATGTGTATTTATATATACATAATAAATATAAACAGTACACTCATTTATGTTATGTAAACAAATACTTTTATTTTGGATGTGATTAATCGCGATTAATCGCTTGACAGCACTAGTTTTAAGTCACCTTTTCACTATCTCTGACATTCGTTTCATTTTACCCCCTAGTGGCAGTTGCATATAACTTTCAAACTGGTTGTGAACTAGTTACCCTCTGTTTATTCACTATGGTGAAATTAATGAATAATGATGAATGATAATGATGAATATATCTACACAAAAAAAAACATGGTAGGATAATAGTAATAATAATAATAGTAATAATAATAATAATAATAAAAATCTGAAATATGATAAAAAATATGAGGAAAAAAATTGTTTATAGAATAACGTTGTAGTGCAAAAAATGTGCACTTCATAGTTTTGATTAGACTACATCACGTCCTATCAGACGGTTACATATGGCCTAGCCGCAAAAGTTCAAATGTTTCACCGCAATCGAAGATCGGATACGAAATACGAAAAAATCCACATACACATACATGCAGCTCCCGCACTACTCTACACTGTAAATGCATGACTTGCATGACATGCAGCATTTACCGAAGTCTACTTAGCCCTAAATGAACTCAAAACAGACACTAAATGCTCCGCCAATGAAAGAAGCCAAGTATCGCTTCTGTAACTAATGAACCATTTATGAGGGCTTTTAAAGGATGGAGGAAAGTGTGTCGAAAAGCACATCTGGGAAGAGCTAGCAGCGAGAGATGTACCGATAAAGAGAGAGAGAGTTCTTTCCTCACAAATGGACTCGAAGCCAGTTACTGTCAGCTCCGGTGCCCATGGGATAGCAGGTGTTGATTGGTGGCTTCCTGTGGCACCGCTGTAAGGGTACCTGTTGTCACGGTACTGGACGGAGGCGCAAAGCACGTCTCGGTGGAAAAGCCCAGAGGAGGTGTGAGGTGATTATGGGATGGATGGGGGAGGGAAAGAGAGGGAGAACTCCGGAGGGACGAGTGAAACAATGCTGCTGATGTGCTTGTCATTAGCTCAAGGCCCTGGCGTCTCATTAGTCAGCTTGTTCTCAGAAAGAGATGATGATTACTGATCAAGAGCGCAAGAGCGAGCTAGAGAGAGAGAGATGACAAACTACAACAAACAAGGGTGGGGAAGCATCAGAAAGTGTCCCTCGTCTTTCAGTCAGTAATGTCAACTTCTGAAGGATATATGTGTGTGTGCGTGCATCTTCCACTTTAAAGAGAGGCTAATTAAGCCCAGAGCCCAGAGCTGAGGGGACAGGAAAGGGAGCTAAGACAGGTTAATTGAACCTCCATGGGGACGTTCACACCCTCCACATCTCACCTCTCCAGCATCCATCTCAGGACGAGACGCGGCGACGCAGAATTACGAGCGTGACATCACTGCCCATGCAGATTCCCACATAGAGCTGCCAGGCCGGCCGAGTCTGAGCACAGATTTACCACGGCTCTAAATCAAACGTCTGCGGTTTCTCTGTGCTACCTGAGCATGACACACAAAGGCTCCTCTGCCTACGGCGCTCAAAGTATCGATCTGATCTAGGGGTCAAGGGAAAGGGCTTGTCGGCATACAGGGAGAATGCAGAGAGGTTAACGGGTCACAGCGTACTGAAAGATCTGCCGGGGTGATACAGGTGGCACTCATATTATAGATCTCAGGGGAGCTGTTGAGTGAGGTGAGATGTATGTGACTCAGCGGTTTTCCAGTCCGACCTAAACACTCTAAAAGCTTTAATGCAGCATTTCTGAGATAGGAATGCTTAAAGTGCCCCTATTATGGGTTATGAAAGGTTCATATTTTGGTTTTGGGAGTCCCAAACAACATGTTAACATGCATGCAAGGTCAAAAAACGCTTTCATTGTCTTATAATATGCATTTATTTTTTTACCTTATTTGCTCAACGACTCCCAAACGATTCGCTCAACGATGAATTTTTCCAAATCCCTCCTTTGCGTGACGCTAATCTGCGGTGATTGGTCCAATTGGTTGATTTCATTTTCATTTCATCATGCCTGTAATGCCTGATAAAGCACAGTGCTGCTTTGTGTACAGCCGTTACCGGGGAAATAGCTATTTTTACCGCTCCAAAAGCGGCACCTAGTGGCAAAGAATTAATTAGCATTTTCAAATCAGAGGGTAAAAATGAATTTACCCTCATAGTGCAGAGCACAGTGTCTTCTCGACATGATGCTATCCACAGGAATCCACTATGGTGTTTGAGGGAGGGGGCGTTCAAGTTTTCCCAGGTCTGCGCGAGCTACAAGTGGGCGGGCATTATGCTAATGATTCATGTTGACGTCAACATGAAACGGCTTGGGATTTGTTTTAAAAACGACTCATTTAAATGATTCAGAGTCGACTCTTTCTTTTGAGAGACAATAACTTTATACACGGTGCACTTTCAGATTTAAAACTTTGCAGGATGTTTTCATTAACTTAGAGCTGTGTTACACACTGCATGAAAGGTAATTTTCAAAAATCCATAATAGGGGCACTTTAAGAAACTTCTGACGCTGTGGAAAGAGCCAGGAAGTGGGAACAAAGCAAACTGGATTTTGGATGCGTCTCTATAAATTTGGTCACTGGTCAATAAATGGCAATGTCAGTAAAACGTAGAGCATAAAAGTCACTTTTGCAAACCTTCTTGCGACAAACCACGGGCAATGAAATCCTTCAAATCGATTAAACAATTTTTTTTCTCTGTGTTGCAAGATTTAGTAATAATTTTCCTGATAAATGATTTAACAAATTCAGATTGTCGGATGTCCAATCAGATGGAGCTTTTTTACTCTTTGAGTCACAGACTGGTAAAGGCTTTAATGTGACATGCAATGAGGGAAATAATCAAGCAAACAGACCGCTACTATAAAAGGCAATTGGCAACAGCAGCGCTTTTAAAAGAAGATATAATAAGATGGAGCCATCAAGGCAGACGCATCTCAAGTCAGAGGTGGGCAGTGCAGGTTCTTTGAAGAGCTCTTCTGTATCACACACAGGGCTCTTTGTGATAAAAAGCTCCAGTATTTATAAAGCCCTCCTCACCGAGACAATGAGATTAATTCACACACGAATATGCATTGGGTGCTGCATAATCAGCTAAACATGCTGTTCTGAATGGACGTGGATTGGAAGAGAGAATCTGTGATCCTCTTGTAAGGTATCAGACAAATGCATGACAAATTAATAAAGGTGTTGAACAATGCTGCAAAATCTGACAAGGACCAACAATCTACTGCTAGTTCCAGTGATAAAAATGTTATACCAGTCTTTCTACAGTATCAGTGATATCAGCTTTAAATCATGCCTTTACCACACTCTGTTAAAGGGGTCATATGATGTTGCTAAAAAGAACATTATTTTGGGTATTTGGTGTAATGCAATGTGTTTATGCGGTTTAAGTTTCAAAAAACACATTCTTTTCCACATACTGTACATTATTGTTTCTCTTCTATGCCCCGCCTTTCTGAAACGCGTCGATTTTTACAAAGCTCATCGTTCTGAAAAGCGAGGTGTGCTCTGATTGGCCAGCTATCCAGTGCGTTGTGATTGGCCGAATACCTCAAGCGTGTGACAGAAATGTTACGCCCCTACCATACTGTGATACCGTGTCCTGGCGTGACGAGACAAAACCAATAAAACTCATTATAAACAAGGCATTCGTTGCATCCAGTGGGGACATAATTATGGATTATAATGACTTATACTGTCTTTTTACGCGTTGCGTTGCATCGCGCCGTGTAAACATAACGCCATGTCTGCATTTGTGATCGGAGAAATGGCAAACAACAAGTGCTACTCTACACTGCCCAAAAAACTCGCGTTTGAATCGTCAGTGGCAAATCCTTTAAATATGAAAATGTACTTACAGGCTGTGAGTCAGAACTGCCGGCATTGTAGTCTACTCTCCCAGGATCAGGAAACAGTCCTCCATAAAATGCGCTGCACACATCTGAATATTTGGGTTGAACTGTTCTGGAACAGTGTTGTAAATACAACTTAACCACTGATTTCTAGTCGTGTCCTCTTTTAGAAGGCTAAACAAAGTATTTTCGCTTTCGCAACAAAACACTCAGAGTCTTCACAACATGGCGGCGGCGGTGGCAGCAACAATAAAGTTACGCCTTCTTTCTTTGCGTGAACATTTGGGTGGCGTTATGCAAATCTTCCCACATCGTGACGTAGACATGTGAGGGCGTGTTTGAATGAGACGTTTTAGGAGGGCGTGGACGAGTCTTACATTTTATAAAGAATATCTCTTTTGGTTTGAGATTTTAGTCTTTGCAACTTTAGGGATCTTATCTATTCATGAACAGCTTGTAACACTCCAAAGAGAAAGGAAAACTTGAAATCGTATCATATGACCCCTTTAATTAGCAACATGCTACCAATACAGTTTGACCAATGACAGTCAAAGATTAATTACATAGTTAAGCGTTTCAATGGCCACAAATGAAGACCATGACACTGCGACGTGTGTGTGATAGAGATGGGTCATGCGGATTAGCCCAGCGTCCAGTAACGTTTTGCTCTGTTTTTGACCATCCAGACACGAGTAGTATTAGGTTAAACCTAGTCTTGATCAGGGTCCGGTAACATGAAACCAGCCTACAGTAACTACACATAACTCTCTCACGAATCATTAGTAATTCAGGAAATCCACAACTAGTCCATAAAAATGTGTAGTTTGAAAAAATGTAGTTCTGCACATTCCTGATGTGTGAATGTCCAATATGTGGAGTTGACCAGCTTTCTGTTCTTTTTGTAAGATAAAACAACAATATAAATAGTTTATCTTTAATAGTTTTAACTTCTGAATGCTTGAGTATTTGATATTGGTTCTGAATATTTGAAAGACACCGTTTACATAATTTTTCATTGTTCAGTTTGTTTCGTTGGTTCTATTTGTTTGTAATTTGTTTATAAAATATAGTTTGCTGTAATAAAAAAATTGTGATGTACTGATGAATGCTTGAAAGCTACATGGAATTGTTTATTTTTTATTTATTTGTTTAATTTTAAAAACTTGAAATAAGCATGCTAGTTTTATTCATTTTATTTCAGTTGTAGTTGTAATTATTTTAATGCATTAATTAAACTAAATGAAAACGATAAATATTGCTTTGGCAACTAGCTGAAATAAAGCAAAGCTTTATTTCAGTGAAACCTTAACAGTGAAAGCTTAACGTTTTAAGTTTTTTATTTTTTTTGTATTTATTTGTGTCTCAGCTAGTTTATTTCAAGTAGAAAAGCTTATGGTTTTAGTTAACAATAATACACCTGGAATTAGTATCACTATGAAATTTTGATCACAACAACTTGAACAATTAGAAATGAATGAGAATGCATCTAAGTGGGGATGGGGGGAAATGGTTAATAGACTTCTGGTTTAGCAACTCTTTCTCCCATTTTCTCTTTTCACTTTTTTTTGGTAATATCTGCCTGCAGGCGCTCCGTGCAGTCAAGCGCACTATTACGAGACAACAATTAAGCAGGATGTGGAAGCCGGCACCTGGTCCAAGGCATTCAGTGGCTTTCAGCAGCAGCTGACTGTACAGTGTCCTCCACACCAGGTGGTCCTCCTACAATGACATTAGCTAGTGACTCTAGGGTTAATAAAGGGCCCGCATTGACCCAGTGTGCTTGCACAAATCCCATTCACTTAGCCACAGACACTGGCTCTTTAAACAATGTGCTCTCCCAACACCCACATAAAGAGAGCTCAAACACACAATTTGGGAATGTTACTTGTCATCAGAAAGCATGCAGGCTGTCTTTAAAATGTAAATACATCTTATGGATGTACTGCTGGAGCAGCTGTATGTTGCACTTCATTCCTACAACAAACTGGGCTCCTTTCCTGCACAATTACAGTGTTGTGGCAATGCAAACCTATCTATATTTGAATACACTGATCCTTAGATTGTTTTATGTTTGTTTACATAATCATAAAATAAATTAATCAAGCAGCATGTCATCTAAATCGGCAGACTTTAGCTTCTGTGTACACTTTCATTATATTTGTGCTTTATCAAAATGAAAGAATACAACACAATATGTTTCAGGGATTAAAAATCATGATCCAACTATGTTACTGTGATGCAACATTTGTGACATATTTAGAGCAATCTACCAGTCAAAAGTTTGGAATAATTAAGATTTTTAAATGTTTGTTTTGCTCACTAAGGCTGCATTTATTTGATGAGTTTGCGATCAGTAAGTTTTTTTATGTTTATGTTTTTGAAAGAAGTCTCTATTTATTTGATCAACAATACAGTAAAAACAGCAATATTGTGTAATATTATAAGAATTTAAAATAACTGTTTTGTGTTTGAAATTATTTTAACATGTAATTTATTCCTGTGATCAAAGCTAAATTTTCAGCATCATTACTCCAGTCTTCAGAAATCATTCTAATACACTGATTTACATGTTTTTCTTATTATTAAGGTTGAAAACATTGCAGACTGAAGACTGGAGTGAAGGAGCTGAAAACTCAGCTTTGCACCATAGGAATAAAAGTAATTTAAAATAAATTAAAATAGAAAAAATGAAAATAACATTTCAAAATATTAATGTTTTACTGTATTTTGATCAAATAAATCCAGCCTTGGTGAGCATTAAAACACACACACACACACGCACACACACACACGCACGCACGCACGCACACACACACACACACACACACACACACACACACACACACACGCACAATGTCTATGCATTTAGCTGACAATACCGGATGAAAAATTCACTTAAAAGAGAGAATAAAAACATTAAAACACCAAACAGATGAAGAAATTGTGATATTAATTGCAGGAGAAAAATATTTTTGTCATCATACTTCTGGGGAGATCAAGACAAAACCTATGGGCTGGTGTGGAGGGGGAGCTATAGACACTTTCCGGTCATCCTCATCCTCACTTCACAGCTTTGTGCACCAACCGTGAATAAGACTCATATACATGACAACAGCTATAGATCTGTAGTGGCTCTGCCACAGTAATTAAAAGGATGTATGAAGCGTTTGAAACCAAGACGTGCAAATCACAATGAATTTTTGCTTCCATTTCAGCAACATGCTGGATTGTCTGGCAACCAAAAGAAGCAGCAAAAATAAAACCAATCACAGACACGTAATGAAGTTCCAAACAGGCGCTCAAAAGTGAAAAGGTCTCTGGTTGAGGCACTACCTTATAATGAGCATTTCCTAAACAAGAAAATTAATAGGAATCACAGGAAACATTATTACAGGCATCCAGCGTAAGGTCCTGATGGAGGAACATTAGCAGAGCTTAGCCCTTCACCAAGCAAACTGCACTCTTCTACTTCACAATGTAAAGAACCTCCATTTCCACATCAAAGCCAGACTGTAAAAAAGCAGGATGCACACTTTTATGTCACTCTGTGGTTTTTGCTGTTGTTTTGTTTATTCGCCCATCCTCTTCGCAGAGACTCCGTTTTGTGTGAACATGCAAATGGAGAAACACAAGGACATCCTTTAGCTCAGAACAATCGCGGGCAGCGCGTGGAGGAGCCGTCTCTGCCTTTGAACTGTTTAAAGTGGTATTATTGGCCAACTTATAAATAATCAACTAATTCCTCTTTAAAGATATCTGCCAGTGGGGCACTGGAGACTGAGGCTACATTTACATGACAACGATGTAGTCAAAAATGGAAACGTTTTTCCCTTGCGTTTTAAAAAAGTTTCACTTATACATGACAAAGTTTTCAAAATGATTCGCGTTTACACATATCCACGAAAACGGCCAAAAATGCTGTATTACGTATGCCAGGCCAGTAGTTGGCGCTGTCACCTTGTTAGTAAACAGTACCTGTTGCTGTGTGTATATGATGCGTCTCCGCTGTTGGTTGTATTATTGGTGAAGTAAATCCACACTTTGCTGAAGAAGCGTTAGCAATCTCTTGAGCAGCAACAACAGTATGTACTCCGCCATTGTTGTGTATGTTTGTGCGTGCTTGCCTTTAAAATCGACACGTACTGCGCATGTCTACATACCTAACGCATACTACGCACGCACATAACATCACCGTTTTCAAAGATTCCTGTTTTGGGTGTTTACACAGAAACGACAACTGTGGCGTTTAAAAATAACTTGCACTTTGAAACCCATTTTCAAAAACATCAGTTTTCAGTCCCCAAAACGCCGTTGTCGTGTAAACGAACAGTCAAAACACATAAAAAGTTTCCTGTTTTTGGCTGAAAACATCGTGTAAACGGCCCCTGAGAGCGCTGTAGTCTTTAAAGCAGCAGCCCTCTGTGGCCCGGATGCACAGTCAAACAACCGCACCAAGCTCTGCATACTCAGAAAAACTACTTTTTATTATAAAATTTGAAAGTTAGGCAACCATTTGAAGCTTGCAAAACTTGCAAAAAAGTTTTACTTATGTATGTTTCAGGTTGCCCCCTCAGTGTATCTCACCGTGTTGGAATGACGTGACCCGCGCTGTTTCACTAAATGTCAGAGAGAATCCTCACACTCATTGGCTGCCGCCTCTCTAGATATGCTAATAGCATAGTGAAAATTATATAATAGAACACACTTATTATTAAAAAGAAGTTCATGCTGCTCCATGCTGATAGATGGCAGTGCAGCATCTACTGTAACAACTTTGCGGCATCGGTACACAAGGAACAGCAATGCTAATGCTAGCTAAACAACTACTGAGTGCACTTTCAAGGCCCAGACCTAAATGGCACCCTAAATCCCCGCTGTATTCCAAGCTTCCAAGTTGCGGAGCTCGCCTCAGTGTGGGCTCTGCAGAAGTGTGCATCGAGGGCGCATAGCTGCCGCAAAGGGGGCGCTCACGAGCACCCTTCTGAAAGCTAAAATGATGAATGGCACACCCTACGGCCTCGTGGACTTAACGGACATGTGCACGCAATGGCCATTGTAAGTCCTCAAGACTTAAGTGCACATGAAGCGTGCTATTTGCGACAGGGCCTAACAGACACTTTATTTGTGGTGCTCTCTGCTTTTCTGCTACGTTTCTATGGACAGTGTATTACCGTAACCCTGTAAAGCCTGACATATGAAATAACAGTCAAAAATCGATATATAATATAGAATTTAATGAAATGGAACAGTTAATAGAAACTTTATATAAAGTGTAAAAAATTTGTTTTTGGTCGAGTATCATATTTGATCTATCAATATTTTTGGCTCATTTAGTATGACATAGTAAGAATGTGGAGTTCATACTCAAAAAGGAAAAAACAACTGCAATTTGGTGCTGATATTTATATGGCCAAAAAGTAAGATGAAATTCTGATAGCTTGTATGTTAAAGGTGCAATAGGTGATTGTCTTCAGAAACATTGTTTGTTATGCTGGTTTAAAGTCTCTTCACATCCCAATAGCAATCATTAAGTTAAGTGGTCTAAATGTATTTATCTGTATTTATATATTGTGTGGAAGGCGTAGGACCAAGAAATGTTTGTCCGATCAAAATGCTTGTTCTCACTCTATATCTCCAATAATGTATCTTATTTTTATGATCAAAACAATACAATGATGATTGAGCGATGAACAAATAAACGTTCCTCAAAATCCCGATGATCATATTTGAGACTTTTCATCTGGATAATCAAGTAAAACAAATCTGCTTCAGTCCAGTAAGTGTTCATTTTGAAATATTACTAAAAATATTGTTGATCTTGCGTTTACTTTATAAAAATCTGTAAAGACTTCACAGCAAAAAGATTAAAATTTGTACAATTACACAGCATGCAGTAGATTGTGTACAAGTTTTGATCATGTCGATCATTTAGAGGCCTTAGCAATTTGTGTATTAAATATGATAAAGTTGGCTTTATAGGGTTAAATACTTTTGCTGTGGTCATACTCAATACCCAAGAATATTCCTCATGAGAAGTCATTTCTCATTTACGAAAAAAAGGCCTTTATACACCTATACTTTATTTGTTGTAGTGTGCTATTATTGTAAAATTAGCGTCAAAGCTGATTTACAAATACAACACAACAAAGAAAAAACGTCTCACGGGACGTACAATATAGTCGGCGGCTTATATGGTGGCTGACATTTGAGTGACATTTAGGGAAGAATTGGATATGTGTGGCATTAGAGAGGATAAGCAGTCTTCACCGGCAGTCTTCATTCAGGCCCGGAGAGCCAGAAATGAGTGCGTGAGCTCTGGGAGATTGAATGGCAATCAGAGCACTGCTGATATTCACCGACTGAAGACTCTTTCTCACCATTGGAGGATTTCAGTATCACAAGAGCCCTAGAGGCAGTATTCTTATCAGCAGCGGCCTCAGACAAAGAATCCCCCCGAATGAGAGATGAGCTTTAACGAGGGCCGCCGCTGAACAACCGTGACGATTAGTGAGAGGAGAATCAGGCATGCGTGAAGACGCAAACACAAAGATACGAAAGCCCTCTCCCGCAAACAAACGCGTATACATCCTGGCACGCACGAGCCTCGAGACGCCAGAGATCTTTTGAGAAAGACCATCGTGCGAAGAATACCTCCGCTGCCGCAGGCAATCTCATTCTAATGAGCCGGAGACAAAACACAAACAAAACAAAAGCAACAGTGCTCTGGAAACACGCGCTCTCGTACATTCAAATACTCCCACACTTAAGTGCCCAAGCTTGCCAGAATTGCTCATTATCACTCCCTTTACAAGACTATGGACAAAGCGCTAGAGACAAAACCCACACACGGCTCATCAATGCGAACGCGTTCATTGTGCGCACGGGCGACAAACAAAAAGCGAAGCGACATCCATTTGGATAACCTGAGAGGGCTAACAGCTTTCTCCCAGAGTTGGCAGCCTGAGGAGGTAGGAGAAGAAAGTTCATTAATTAAACAGGGCCTGGGCAGACAGATGGAACCGCTAGCTGGATGCTAATTACTCTGAGAAGACGAGCAGGTTTAACACTCGTCCTCCCCTCCTCCGCCATCAATCAGAGTTAGCACAGCTCCGAAACGTCCATCCTGCTCGGCGGACCAACAGCAGGATGAGCGAGAGACGGTGATAAAAAGAAACAGAGGCAGGAACTATGATCAGCTACAGCGCTTCATGTCCGTTAAGAGATTTTTCCTTGGGTATGGACGGGAGGGTCACGTGTCAAACTTACCAGAGCAAAATTTCTAGTAACCGAATACAGGTTACAGTCAACTAATATCTACAGTGGCTCTGTGTGTTTTTGGCTCAAGAATGTAAGCTCTTAAAGTGTAACATTTAGATTATATTTCAAATCAAGTTGCATTTAAGCATGGTAGGAATGTGTTTACACTACCATTCAAAAGTTTGTGAAACAGCAAGTGTTTTAATGTTTTTGAAAGAAGTCTCTATTTATTTGATCAAAAATACAGTAAAAACAGCAAATATTGTGAATTTTTTTTACAATTTAAAATATCAGTTTTCTCTTTGAAAAGATTTAAAAATATTTTATTCCTGTCATCAAAGCTGAATTTTCAGCATCATTACTCCAGTCTTCATTGTCACATGCTCCTTCAGAAATCATTTTAATATTGAATTAATTAATATGCATTTAATTTAATTAATTAATATGCATTAATATGCTGATTTGTTTCTCGAGAAACACGTATTATTATTAATGTTGAAAAACCTTGATACTTTTTTTTCACAATTCTTTAATAATTATAAAGTAAAAAAAACTATTTAATTAATATGGAAATCATTTGTAACTGTGTATTGTCACTTTTGATAAATTTCATGAACCCTTGATGAATAAAAGTATTAATTTCTTTAAAAAAATAATACAACTTTTTATGACTTTTTTAAAATTATTAATAATAGTAAAAATATATTAATTTATTCATTTATTTTAACTATAAGAGTGGTAAAACCATCAATGTCCAGTGTATTGTGTGGACATTGTAAGTGAGTTTGGGACAAACAGGTAAATATATAAATATTCCATCTAAACAATCAGAACAGGTAATCAGCAATAACAGACCATTTCACTGTGTACATGAAAACACGATGTGTTTGTAGAGCATTTGATGTTAAAATCAAATCAACAGCCTTGCTTGGAGGCAATAGTTTCCCCATTGTTTCACATTTAATACAGTTGTCTCCCATCTGCACAAAATAAACAACACCACCACAGCAGAAAACACTATGGCAGAGAGCAAAAACACAAGCTGGCAGGTGCCAACAGGAGCTGCTCTCACGCTTACAGGCGCTTTAGTAACGTCACTCCTGAGGGAGCATTAATAAAGGAGCAAGCTCTGCGTAACTCTACCTCACACACACACACACGCTGGGGGATCCCACCCTGATCTGGCAATGGGCTCCTCCATTCACAATAGTGGCAGAACATAGACAGATGTCAAGCATGAATGCCTAATGGAGTGCTAGAGATTTTTTTTTTTTTGTGTAGGAGGAGACGGAGGTTCAAGTTTAAATGTAGATTGTCAAATTCAATCACATTGGCGCAGACGTTCTGTGATGCAAAAAATGTCTGAGCAACAAACACCCGGTAGCTGCTACAACTTAAGCTAATTTTTAAATGATATACTGTCCTTGCTAAAGCAACCATTGCTGTCCCTATAGCGCATACTTAGGAGACTATTTTGATGTAAACTATACTGTTTTTTTTTTTTTTTAATTTTTTATCTTGATTGGAACCTCTCCATTCCACAAAAGGTTGTGGAAAAAGTTTTTTTTAGATTTTTAAAATGTTCAAAACAAAAGAAAAAGAAAAAAATAAATGTTCTTTGGCGAACTAAAATCTTTCTTCATTCTTAAAAATAAAGTTTCTTAATTGGCATCTATGTTTCCATGAAGAACATTTAACAACCATGGAATGTTTGTATTGGAACATTTCACTGAAAGGTTCTTTGGGGAACCAAAACTGGTTATTCTATTGCTTTGCTACGAAAGCCCCTTATTTGGAACCTTTATTTTTAAGAGTCCAGAACACCCCGCCAACCACTCAGAATTAGTTTTGCATGAGCAAGAACCACAAAATTGTCTTTAGAAATGGTAAAATTAAGAAAGAAATTCTTTCCCATACCCTCGTATACCTCGTATACCCTCGTATATCTCGTATACCCCATACCACAATTTTAATGCTTGTAGAGGACAAGCATTAAAATTGTGCTTAGAGAGGAGCAAAACAGAAGGAAAACGGGAATATCATCAAGTGCGTATTTCATTTCAGGTTGATAAAGTATGAAGAAGTTTGACCCAGTAGCATGCTGTACTCATATCGAATTAGACACGACTCGATGACCCGGGAGTCTTCCTGCTCCCTGCAGAAATTTGATTAAAAAAGCTATTGAGGATTCCGAGCATGATGATGATGTGCAGAAAAGAAAGCCCAGGCAGAGCCAAGGCTGGATAAACATGAAGCACACGAGATTCATGCACACACCTATTACATCTGCCACCTGTTTTTGTCCTATTTTGTTGTGCTGTCACGGAGTTGTTTACTGACCTGTGTTTAAGTCCTGGCTTTACCATAAGAGAAAATCCCCCACGGGCATCTGTGTGTGTGTGTGTGTCACTACTCTTTGTTCCAGGCATCACGAGCAGCAGGAGGGGTAGAGAGAGAGAGAGAGAGAGAGAGAGAGAGAGAGAGAGAGAGAGAGGAGTAATGCTATGAGTCATTCAGTGTTAGAGAGAGAGAGGGTGGGTGGCTGGATGGGAGAATACTTGAGTATTTCATATAAAGAGGCAGCAGTGAGACGCCATATGCCATATGGGCAAAACTGACTTTCCACTCATGGCTGGGCTTGACAGGCCTGTGGACGGGAGCCCCCCTTGAATGTGTGTGTGTGTGTGTGTGTGTTAGAGAGGATATGTTCAGAATAAAATACTAACTCACTGAATGCTGTGCAGTATATACTGCCAACTATTTGTGAAAAAAATATCAAGTGAAACGGTAGGTATTTTTTCACGCAGTAATATGCTACAGTGTTGTCACACTCTCAACTATTGTCCCAAGTTACACTACTTTGGTCAGTTTGAATTTGTTCATTCACTATATGCAAAGTGTCTCATTAAGCAAATAAATTAATTGAGACAACTACAGATTACTTGTTCAGCAAATTTTCAATTTGTAACACAATAAACTGATCTGACATTTTGGTAGCCATATACACACACACTATAGCTTTACAGGATACTTAATATGTGACCCTGGACCACAAAACCAGTCATAAGGGTCAATTTTCTGAAATTTAGATTTATACATAATCTGAACGCTGAATAAATAAGCTTTCCATTGATGTATGGTTTGTTAGGATAGGACAATATTTGGCTGAGATACAACTATTTGGAAATCTGGAATCTGAGGGTGCATAAAAATCAAAATATTGAGAAAATCGCCTTTAAAGTTGTCCAAATGAAGTTCTTAGCAATGCATATTACTAATAAAAAAATAGGTTTTGATATATTTATGGTAGGAAATTTACAAAATATCTTCATGGAACATGATCTTTACGTAATATCCTAATGATTTTTGGCATAAAAGAAAAATCGATAATTTTGACCCGTACAATGTTTTTTG
>NW_015540859.1:324186-327198 GCF_001515605.1 Sinocyclocheilus anshuiensis | reverse complement strand
AGAGCAGGAGCAGGGGTAGAGAGAGAGAGAGAGAGAGAGAGAGAGAGAGAGAGAGGAGTAATGCTATGAGTCATTCAGTGTTAGAGAGAGAGAGGGTGGGTGGCTGGATGGGAGAATACTTGAGTATTTCATATAAAGAGGCAGCAGTGAGACGCCATATGCCATATGGGCAAAACTGACTTTCCACACATGGCTGCGCTTGACAGGCCTGTGGACGGGAGCCCCCCTTGAATGTGTGTGTGTGTGTGTGTGTGTGTTAGTTACAAGTTACTGAACACTGCAGTATATACTGCCAACTATTTGTGAAAAATAAGTGAAACCGTAGGTATTATTTCACACAGTAGAAAGCTACAACATGTACACACACACACACACACACACAATGTCAAAAAGCAATTTTTGGAAGAACAAGAAAATTCAATGCAACTTGATCCATTCAGATTTTTAGGATCTCTCAACTACGGTCTTAAAAACTGTCCCAAATTACAATACTTTGGTCTGTTTGAATTTGTTCGTTCACCATATGCAAAATGCCTCATTAAGCCAATACATTCTTCATATATATATATGGACAGTTCAGAGGCAAAAGCCTCTAAGTGCCATCTGAAATTTTCTTCTAAAATGAGCATTTTATCCAGCTCCTATATTTATGTTGAGTTATTTCACTTTAATTGCATAGAAAATGACCTATACACTGCCATTAGAGTAAAATTACTGAACCTAAACATTGTTTTATATATATATATATATATATATATATATAACAATAATGACAAAGCAAGAACAGCAACAACAACAAAAAAAGAAGAGATGCACACATCAATCGGCCAGGGATCGGAATCGGCCGATTTTCCTCATGATCGGCCCGGATCGGTGATCGGTTGGTCAGTCTCACTTCTTTCTGATTCCGAGCCGATCCGTTTTGTTACCAGCGGCACAGGCAATGACATCAGCCGCGCATTCTCACTCTCATCTCTCCGACGACCCCTTCTCTCTCACACATGTCTCATTCGCTACGGTTAAATAGTGCTTGTATTGTGCATTAGTCATTCCCGCAGGTTTCGCGCTTATACCAAATGCACGCGCACCACCACTGATCTATATTAGTGGAGCGCACAATCCGCGCTCAGTCTCAAACAGCTTGTGAGCCACAAATACCAAAATGAGTGGCTAACTGCGCTAAAACGTTCAAATACATAAAAAATAATGTCAAAATGCTAGTTTTGGCGAGTATCCAGTTAAACACAGTCAGTTTTGGAACGTGTTTTTATTCAGTTAAGAAATACTACAGAAATGAAAGTAATCAAATGTAAAATAACACTGGATGTGTTATTTTACATTTGATTACTTTCATTTCTGTAGTATTTCTTAACTGAATAAAAACTTACTTAACCTGAAAAACTTAGTTTCATAGCTCTCTTTATTCTATTGCATTTATTTGTGCTGTTGTTTGCAATTTTTTTTATTTGTTCTTATTTTATTACTGACTTTTTACATGTGTTTTTTTATGAAAATAAAACTTTGCGTTGAAGAAAAGTAGATTTTTGTTTGTATATGCTGTCAATTATAGTTCTTAGAGAGAAAATCGGAATCGGCAAAAACAGGTATCGGCAGATCACACTAACCAAAAATCGGAAATCGGAATCGGCCAAGAAAATTGCAATCGGTGCATCTCTAAAAAAAAAAGGTTCAACAAAAGTCACTAAACTGCAAAACAATAATTCTATAATAGTAACCGTGTAATTTATTAATGCTGGGAACTCATAAACCCTTAACATTTCAGCAATAATGTTCAATTTCAAATTCTTTGTTCAGACAAATGTTTAACCAGTTAGGACAGCATTCTGAAGGTATAACATGGGTTTTTATGTAGTTATTCACATTTTTTTTGTTAGTCATTCACAGTTCTTGTCACCAGTAAAAAGGTCCCATAAACTGAAAAATATGTAGTTCCTTTTTTTTTTCCTTTCCACATTGCATGTTTACTTGGAACATGACGTTCAATTGGAAATCTTGGCAAATTATTGTTGTGCTTTTTTAATTTACATTTGTATTGAATTGCTTCATTTCTGCACCACTAGCGTCACTACAATGAATAGTCAGGACACTTGAATAACTGAGCAATGAGGAAATCGCCACAACCTCTGAACACCTTATTTTTGGTTCTCTGCCTTTATCTGACATATTTTAATCATATTTAACATTTGGCAGTGTCAAATAATGAGCCAAGAAATCACCCATCTAATTACAAATAGAAAGCAAAAACAAGTGCAGTATGGAAGCACACTATTCAAAACACAGTCCTGAACGTGTACAGGGCTGGACAAGAAGAGAAGGACAGAGAGGGATTGGGTGGGAGAGTGAGTTGGTGTAAAAACAGACATCTCTCATACTGCGAGGCAAGGTCATTGTTCTGAGCGACAGACTGTGAGAGAGAGAAGAAAGAGTACTAGATTCACACTGCAGTGTTTTTCCCCCCTGATGTGTGAAGCAGATCTGTTTTTGGATGAGAGTGTAAACGGTTCGAGCCACACTCAATCTGACCATTCCATTCTGGGCCGCTTTCACATTAGGGTTGTGACGGTGAGGAAATTTTCCCACCGGTTAATCGATGTGTGACAACACCGGTAATACTGGTATCACCGCGGGGGTGGGGCGTTCCCTCTTTTCCTCGCTTTTAAATAGTTTGTAAAAGCGGTGTGCCCATTTTACTTTCACTTTCAAATAGTGGCAATTCGGCGTAAAGCAATTGTTCGTTTTTTGTTTGTTTGAATTTTCCCTCTTTTCCTCGCTTTCCTTCTCTTTTAAATAGCTTAAAAGCACCGTGCGCATTTTACTTTCACTTTTGAATTAGCGGCGGTTCGGCGTCAATTGCTTGAATGCAACAACCAAATACAACGTCAAACTCACTTTAGAGTATATATAAAACATAGAACTTTTATTAACAAAACAAATAAAAATACACCATGCTATAGGGCAGGCTATGCCTAATATAAAATAACAAATAACTTA
>NW_015540859.1:308601-323935 GCF_001515605.1 Sinocyclocheilus anshuiensis | reverse complement strand
TGTGGAACCAATTAAATAAGAAACGAATGTTTAAAAAAAACTTCCAAAATCACCTTAGATAAACGGCAAAAGTCAACAGGCTTTTCAAAATCCAAAATATTGCCAAACAGGTGCTTTTGCATCTAGTTTCGAAACTAAATCATCCGCGATCGTCTTGTCTGTCTCACCCCACTCTTCTTGTCAGTCAGCTCGACTCACTCTCCTCACTGGAGAAATTAAATCTGATCTGTGATGCGACTGTCGTTCGGCACGCTGCATTGAGTAGCCGCTCTCAGTTTTTAATTGTAGTGTCTGTTCTTTTACTGAACTAAATTATTTTTATTACTATAAAAAATCAAAACGACGGTGGGGGTCGGTGACGCGGTGGGCAAGTGACGTAACCGGTGTTGCGGCTTAACACCGGTATCACCGTCAACACCGTCTATCGCGGCAAGCCTATTTCACATGTGGAAATAAACTGGATATGCATCAGATTTTTCATAATGTGACTTCAGTGTGAACAGCCAGGATGAAACCGAAGCGATTTTCGGTCATGCTTTGAGAGCCTGACATAGTCCAAGGTTGCTTAAGACATCATTTAGTTATTTAAAACAATAGTGTTGAGGTCAGAGAACGAGTGAGTGAGAGAAACACACACACTTTTCTGTCGAGCAGATGTTCTTGTGACGGACAGATAAGAGACGGTGGTGTAGAAGCAGCACCCAAAAGCAGATCAATTATTCATAGAGACAGATCAAGTCATTGCAGGAAGCTGTGAAAGCAGAATATCCTTAATGGCCTTTCACACCCTATTCACCAGAGACAATTAACAGTCACACACCCACCCACTCACAATAATGATCACACTGACGCAATATCACTGCAGACAAAAAAGAAAGAGCAGAATTAAAAATCAGACATGATGCGGCAATATCTACTTATGATCTGTTCCGCATATCACTATAGGTGTTAAATAAACTTGATACACAGTGCTATAGGAATACCTGACTGTCAAAATAGATCGCTAATCTGTAAAATTAATGTCATCAGGCAACCGTTTTTCTCACTTACCCACACTACCATTCATAGTTTTGGTGTTAGTATGATTTTTTTTTTTTTAAAGAAAAAACAAAAGTAAAACTTTTATTTAACAAAGATGGCTAAAATTGACCAAAAGTGTTAATAAATACATTTAGAATTATATTTTGTAATTACTATTCTATTTCAAATAAATGCTGTTCTTTTGAACTTTCTATTTAGCAAATCTATTTTTCTATTTATCCTGGAAATAAATAAATAAAAAGTATCACAAACATATTCAGCAGCCCAACTGTTTTCAAATTGATAAAAAGTATAAATGTTTCTTGAGCAGCAAATCAGCATATTAGAATGATTTCTGAAGGATCATGTGACACTGAAGACTGGAGTAATGATGCTGAAAATTCAGCTTTGCATCACAGGAATAAATTACTTTTTAAAATATATTCACATAGAAAAATGTTATTATAAATAACATTTCACAATATTATCATTTTTACTGTATTTCTGATCAAATACATGTAGTCTTGGTGCACAGAAGAGACTTCTTTCAAAGAAATAAAAAATAAATAAAATATCACTTGGCACTTTCTTCTCGGATGCCAAAATGATTTCCTGTCAAATCAACATATTGTGAGCATATTGTTACTTATTTGGAAATCAGCCAGCTGATCATTATTGTAAAGTAATGACCTTATATGTCAGCGTTCCTTTACCAAATGAATTACCAAATTACTTTTTTCCCCCATATAGCATATAGCAGTTTTTCTAAGCAAGACACTCAATCAGTGGAGAAGGGAAGAAATTCTACATGCAGATAAAAAGGATATGAGACAAACAAATGTAAATTTTAGCCATGGCATAAGCATAACAATTGATTCTTGGCCAATGAATTATTGAAAATTAATGGACACTCGAGGTGTAAGGCTTCCACAGTTCAACTTGGGAATTGATTACTAATAATTCATCAGCTGGAGACAATTATATAACAGACACAGGGGGTCTGTTTCAATCTTCTCCCTAGTTCAGCAGAAAATATGCACTACCCAGGCATTTCTAGGCCCATTCCAGTACACTCAATCTTTTGCTCCCTAAAAACACCAAGTATACACCATAAAAACCATTTACTTACCGGGAAAAGATGCCATGTCTTTGCCAGAAATGGATGAGCTGTGCTTCCAACAGCAATAACAAAGGACAACACACAATGCCAAAAACAGAATCGCTCATGCTGTGTTATACAGCAATGGTGTCTATAAACACTACAGCTACATATTAACAAACAACCTCATTAATCATATCACATATGATTGAGATATCAGTGTCAATTTTCAGCGGAAGTCATGTTCACTAGAAGGATTCAAAGCATTAAGGAACTACAGAGTGGAGTGTCTTCTACCTACAAGCACAAAGTTAGTGTCAAATCACATACAGGACGCTGTGATCTCACAGATAACTGGTTACCAACCATAAAGTTGAAGGATACAAACTCTGGTATAGTGGCAGTCGAGACTTCACAGCCCTGCTGGCATTGATGCACGTGGCCCGCACCAGACTCGGCAACAGCGTTCCAGTCACTATCGCCCCGTCGAACAGAGGCCCAAAGAAAGGAACCTGGTTGAGACAGAGCAAATAATGAAGAAATATTGTTTGACGTTTTAAATGCAAAATCAATTTACATGAATTCTCAACCCCATGTTGCATGCGATACATGTACGGGACAGATGAATCTAGTGGATGGATAATGCATCACTTCCATTTGCCAAGGCTTGCGTTTCTCGAGTGGATGAAATGAGAGTTATTGGAGTAGAACAGCAGATAACAGTGACACAGCTGAGGGAATTTCACTAATTGCAGCTGGTGACATGTTGCAGGAACCATACATCTGACAGCATCCAGGCCACTCAACGCACACAGCAGTCAACTCTCGTAGAGGTGACGTGTTTGCGAGAAATTACAAATGATGCACGCTCAGTTTCTCTGGGGATCTAGTGGCAGACGCAGGAGGAGATGAAAGGCAGCTTGACCGCGATGAGAGTGGCGTGCCGACAGTGCAGTAATGGACTTCCAGCATTAGTGCTTTCAGAGAACAGACAGGAAGAGATACCATCCAGCCCTTCCAGCCACAATCTACATCTCCTGACAATCAGCGAAACATCGCACATCCTCACGAAGATCTTAAGACGCCTCGGGAGAGGCATTTCACGTAATATATGAAAATCTGGTGAGTTATGGTGGACGGCTGTGGTTTTTAATGTAACGTAATGTCATTATCTTCACGTACCTGGGGTTTTTTCATGATCTGAACAAAGAACATGTGGTTTTTCATGGGGTAGATGATGATGAGGACATCTCCGAAGTCGGTGGGAATGATTCCTCGTCTGTAATCCCGCGTGTGCTCCGACCACACGATGTGCACTTCATCGTTTCCCAAGTGACGAAGCTATGACCAACCAGAGGCAAAAGCATCAATAAATCTGACATGCAAACCAATAAAATACTGTCAACATTAGTCAGAAATCATGAGGGCAAAAACAATCACAGACAATCGTTTTCACAGTGCATATGTATTGAAAAACAAATTATTAGAAAAAAAATAAGACTCAATCTCGCAAACCTGTACGTTTTCTTCATGATCAACAATAATTCCAGAAAGAAAATAAAGACTGTACATTTATTTTAGTACATAACAGCTGAAATTATTTCGGGAATTTTCAATCTGAAGTTAAATTAGCTACAGAAATTGGGTTCATTATGTTTCAATCATTTAAACAAATTGACTTTAGCCAGAAAATTGGACAGATCTTCATTTTACATAAAAATATTCACATTTGTAGGAAATGCATTTTTCGGAAGCTAATTTTTGGGACCTCAGGAACATGAAATACATGGGCGCTGAGAGTCTGATTAATATGTTGAAGCACCAGCAAATTTTTGCAATAATTTGTTTAATGTTGTACATGAGGAAAACTGTATATCAGAGCAGTGGGCTCAGAGATGTGCTACTACTAGCCAACAATCCTGTAAAGGCTTTTATATTCAGACAGGAGACGCTGAAACAATAACCAGTGGAAATTGGTTCTAGTATGAGTCAGTTCTGATTCAGATATCTAGAGAGCAGGGAGCATTCTGGAAATGACAGGCAGAATGACGACTTAATGCTAATAATCTTGCAATAATCTTGAGATTTCCAAACAGTTAATCATCAACATTTAATGGCCGAAAAAGTCACTTTGAAAAATTACGATATTTGAATTTAATTACACGTTGTTTCAGTAGCAATGTGGTTTTCAAATAACACTGCACTTATGAACACTACTTTTAGGTATTATATGGAGGTAAGATTAACAGAAAATGCTATAAAACAGTCAGTTCCCTTCAGAGATTCAGATATAAAGTCATTCATGCAAATCTGAGAAGTTTTGTGTGTCACGAATTAGGGGCGTAGCCATCATTTCAGAAGCGAGGGGGACAGAAATGTAATATATATGTATATATAACATTACAATATAACATTTCTGTAATATATATATTTATAGCCTACCAGTCAAAAGTTTTTGAACAGTAAGATTTGTAATGTTTTTTAAAGAAGTCTCTTCTGTTCACGAAGCCTGCATTTATTTGATTTAAAGTACAGCAAAAGCAGTAATGCTGTGAAAGATTTTTACTATTTAAAATAACTGTTTTCTATTTGAATATATTTTAAAATGTAATCTATTCCTGTGATCAAAGCTTTCTCACCATTACTAAAATGGTGAGAAATTAAAGTGACCTCTGTAATCAAAAAAGAGGAGTCTTGGAAGCATGTCGCTGCGACGGCGTGGCCTTAAGCGAGCTCCTCTCAATGGGTCATTAAACATCTGCCGATGCATCCATGCCTAATAAGCCATTACCAAAACATGTCCTCTTCACCAAAAATGCAATTACCACATTTCCCCATAAGCCCTTAATTATGCTAATGGGCTAAAATTAAACAAATCCACAACAAGCTGATTGGGTCGGCGCATACCGATCCATTTGGAGAGTCAGCAGAAGAATTGGCGGCATGTAAACAGGTTGGGTGGAGAGAGGAAATACACAACACATTGTACACATACGCCAGATGCCATTCTCAATGAAAGGGAGCAGATGTTAAAGACCGCAGACTTCTAAGAAACCTGAACTTTAGAATAGGCTTAAGTAGAGCGCCTGTGAAGGTGTTGTGGGTGGTTGCTATGCATTGCTAAAATGTTCCATGCGGTTGCTAGGTTATTCTGGGTGGTTGGTGGATTTTTCCCACACATGCCAATAGAGTCCATCTCTAAAACCTTCTCATGCGCTGGTCTCCAGATATGGCTCAGGTTCTTCCACCAATGAAAGGCTTTGGGATTTTTCTTATGGCAACATGATGCAGGACGTTATTTATATTAAGAATATATATTGTTATTTTGAAGTGCCTATGCTTTACTATAGCCAGCTGTTCATTCAATGAGATGAGGGACATAAAATGATATGCTGCAACATTTGCAGCATATTAAAATACAAAAAAAAAACATGAAGTAGACATTGTAACAACCTATCAACAGTAGATCACAAGCAATCGCTTGGGATAACTCTACAGTATTCACTGATTACAGACCGTGAGCCTGCAGAACATGCAACAGAAATGATAATTTTTTTAAGAAAAAAAAAAGCATATTATTATACATATACACATTTTTTTTTTTTTTGGTTAAAGGGATAGTGAAAAAATGAAAATTCTGTCATTAATTACTCACCCTCATGTCGTTCCAAACCTGTAAGACCTTTGTTCATCTTCAGAACACAAATTAAAATATTTTTGATGAAATCCAAGAGCTTTCTGACTCTGCATAGACACCAATGGAATTACCACATTCAAGGCCCAGAAAGGTAGTAAGGACATCGTTAAAATATTCCATGTGACATCAGTGGTTCACACAAAAAAAAAAAAACAACAACTTTGATCAACAATTTCTTCTCTTCCGTGTCAGTCTTTGACGTGTGTTAACGAGAGTACCACGACACATGCGTGTGCATTCCTCTGCTTGCAAACAAGGTGCAGCGCACCCGGGTTCTACGTCAAAACGCCGGCTCCTGCGTCAGCAGCAACACACGCATGTGTCGTGGTACTGTTGTGAACGCACGTCAAAGACTGACAGAGAAGAGAAGAAATTGTTGAATAAAGTCACTATTTTTGTTTTCTCTGCACACAAAAGGTATTCTCTTAGCTTAATAAAATTATGGTTGAACCATTGATGTCACATGGCCTATTTTAACGATGTTTAATTTCTGTGCCTTTAATGTGGTAGTTCCATTGGTGTCTATGGAGGGTCAGAAAGCTCTCGGATTTCATCAAAAATATCTTAATTTGTGTTCCGAAGATGAACAAAGGTCTTATGGGTTTGGAACGACGTAAGGGTGAGTAATTACTGACAGAATTTTCGTTTTTTTGGGGGAACCATCCCTTTAAAAAAGTATTTTTATGTAGAAAAGGTATATCGCCATCTTGCTCCGGCCAGTGACTTAAATGCACCTAACATTGCAATTATTACCTCCTAGCTTGTAAAGACAAACTTCCTATGAGGATATGAATGCCATCTGAATGGCGTTTGAAGTTTTATGTAGTCGCATTACTACGTTTCCTGTCCCCGAATTTAAGACCTCTAAAATTATCATTTAGACTTTTTTCATTTAAGATAGGACTTTTTACGGCCTTAAATTTGATCAAACTTTAATTAAGATGTGATTGTTTAAGGCTAAGGATTGTCCAATACTTTGAGTATGACCAATAATAATAGCGTCATTTGCATTAGCAAACACAAAACTATGAGAATATTAAGCCGCCTTTCCACTATCGGGCCGAACGGTTCTAAGAACTGTCAGGTACGGTTCCAGTTGTATTTCCACGTGAGCCTGGAACGGCGCGGCATGATTACAAATGGTTCTCGGCCCGGAATTCTCGGCACAGTTAGACAACCGTGCTGAGCCGTGCTGGTAGAGTGCAGCGGAAGCGCGTTATTTGATCAAACAGCCAAATAAACAGCTACACTACGTTCAATATAAAAAAGAAAAAAATGTATTTGCTCTTATTGATATTTGGGCATGCATATCTCCTCAGCATTTGTTGGTATACCCGTTGTTGCCTTCTGTTTATTTGATTTTTCACGTCAAGAGTTGTGTCCTTTTTTCTGTTATTTAACGAAGAAAATATCAGCTAAAAAAGGAGTCCCAAAAACAGAAATATGTGATCATCGTCCATATCGCTGTTTACATTACACTTGCATTACCAAGGCAACGACTGACGCATTTGTATTACATTCCAAAGAGCTCCGTTATCAGCACCACAGTGGAAAATAAAACCGTATCCGTGCTGACTGGGCCGGATCGGCACGGAATGGAACGGTTAAGCAAAGAGAACCCATGTGTGTACGCTCTTAAAAACAAAGGTTCCAAAAGGAGGTTTTCACAGTGATGCCACAGAAGAACCATTTTAGGATCCCAAAGAACCTTTCAATGAACAGTTCTTGAAAGAACCATGTGTAGAGCATGACATACACATGCACACTGTAAACACACAGACACTGAGCAACGCTAGAAATGCCCTCAAGCCTAAACGCTGCCTTGTAAAGAAGCAGCGTCTTTCCCTCTGCAACAAAAGAGTGTGTGTGTGTGTGTGTGGTTGGATGACCGGCTGCCTCCTGACACCGTGGCCTCGCATGGCAACCCCCTCCCAGTAACTGCATTACTAGCCCAGCCAGCTGCTCTGCTCCGTTCTGCCCCCCAGCACTCAATTGGATTCAGGAATTCTACTCTTTTTCTCTCTTTGCTTTCCTTGCTGTCGGCTCTTCACCCCTCTTTTCTCTTGCTACCTCTGAAAGTTGCATTTGTAAATTAGAGGAATTACTTCCTGTCTGCCTGTGGCTGATAAAATAGCCCTTTCACCCCTCTCCACACGCGTGCCGCCCAACAGTAACCCTCTCATGCTGCCAGAGCGGGAGCGCTGCAATTACAGGGCCTGATGGCCAAAATGAATCGAGCACGACTCGCGGCACACACACTCCCTCCCTACACCGAACGGAGGAAGCGGAGTGTGGCTGAGATGGGCTAATATGAGCTCTGACTGTGAGAGGCTGCAATGTCCGGGAGCCTGATGAATTTTTCTCTTTGCAGGCCTGTGCATGAATGGATTGAGCGCTCAAACTAAGCAGGTTCCTACCGGCTCATTTTGCCAGCGTTAACCTGCTAACGCGTGTCGATCGCCGTCCCGCTGACACGGGCGGAATTCGATAGCAGGGCCCTGCTGGTATCCGGCAGGCCTTTGGCCCTTGCGGCGTGAGTTAATGTGCTGATCGGGGCCCCGGTCACAGCACGAGCAGGAGTCCAGAGAGAGAGAGCTGTTACTAAACCTGCACATGCTCGGCTCCCTCGCTGACCACACGGCCTCACAGCTCTCAGCGCTCTGACAGAGCCGTGCAATCAGGAGCACGCTCCAAAAGTCACGCTCTACACGCGTGCCACTCACCTGCTGTCGAGTCTGTACGACCAACTGCAGTCATTAAATCACCATTTTAAACCAAATAACAGTGTTTCTAAGGGTAAGCAAACATTTGTGTTGCAGTGTTCTCATAAAATTTTGGTTTTACATATACAACTATTAGCCAGTGGACATTTACTTCCGAGTCTACAATCCGCTACGCATATTCAAACAGAGCGTTCTGATGAGGGGGGTCAAAACAGGACAGAAAATAGCCCATTACTTCTAAATTCTGATGTTTTTTGTTGTTGTAAAAATCTTGATAACATTATAAGTGGACCTCAGAGAACAGTACAAAATAAACAAAGGCAGTTCATGACCCCTTTAAAATATTGTCCTTAAAATTTGAAAAACTTTGTGTGTGTGTGTGTGCAATGTTTCTTTTGTGCCCAGAAGTTCTAGTTTTAGAATGGTTTTATGAATAACTTTCGCTTTATTTATGGTCTTATATACTATTTATTTACAGATTTTGCTCACCTGCTTTTAAATAAACATCACATTGGTGATGTTTCTCTGGTGTGACTTTACTTGTCAAGTATTTTCAGTTGACTTTTGTGAGTGCTTCAATTTTAAATCTCCATAATACATTTCTTTGTCCAGTTTTACATGAATGTAGCCTTCCATGGCATATTTAAGACCATTTCAGTGACTAGATATTAGGGCTGGGAGACATAGCCAAAAAAAAACACATCTTCTAAAATTTTTTTATTTGGATTAAAAAACAAATGTGTTTATTAAAACAAATCTATATATATAGAGATTTTTTTTTAAGATTGCAAATAAGGGTTAAAATGACATTACATTCTAACATTTGAACATTACAATCTAAAAACAAAAATAATGCTTTTTAAAGCATAAGTTCAAGACAAATTGGATTGTGCACTTTCCCTGCAGCAGCTAACTCGGTGTCCTCCGTTTTTTTGTCAAATGCCCTTGTATCAATCAAACTACTTTATATCGATATAAACAGTATTGCCTCATTCTGTAAAAAAAATATTGATATATCATACAAGCTCGATATACTGCCCAGCCTTACTAGATATGATTACTAGATATATAAATGCACTCAATTTTACTGCTTCTCTCTTACTGTGTGACAGTGGCAGAAGAAGGGTTAATAGCAGAAAGCT
Source organism: Sinocyclocheilus anshuiensis (assembly GCF_001515605.1). Lineage (NCBI taxonomy): Eukaryota > Metazoa > Chordata > Actinopteri > Cypriniformes > Cyprinidae > Sinocyclocheilus > Sinocyclocheilus anshuiensis. Next base: position 314,254 of record NW_015540859.1, on the reverse strand, counting down.
TTATAGAGATAGCAACAGTAACTAAAACAGTGGGTTTAACATAAGGTCATTTTAAAACTGAAGAGCGTGACCTTTTTTCTTTCACATTTCCTCTCTGAATGTAAAGTGACTGGAAAGCCTGCTCTCCTGACAAAGCAGTGGCATTTTGTTCAACTTCTTTAAAAATGACAAATATGACTCATAAATATGACCTTTTAAGACAACTTTCGACCAGTTTCAATCAGTAAACCACCCATCTAAAACCAGAATTTTTTTTTTAATGTGTATAGTTCTTGTCAAGCAGGAAATGAGGTGCTTGAAACTACCTTTTTGGTGATGGAGTCATCTGAGTCAGAAGGCATGCGAGTCGACACATGGAAGATGACCTCCACGTTGGAGGTAGCGTAATATGGTGCTGTGCTACCTGTGCTGCCGTTTCTCTGCAAACCACCCATAAACCCACAGTGAGTGGCCAGATTCACCTGAAAGAGAGAGAAACTTCCTGATGCTCTGATAGTCCCAGGACATGACATCTGCTCACTAAAGACTCATTAAGTGGATTTGATGTGTTATTTCACCTCCCATCCCAGCCCAGAGACAAAGTCCTCATAGGCCTGACTGCCCTCTGTGTTGGACAGAATGGAGAATTTGTCCTCCTGGCCTTCTCCAATGTAGAACACGGCAATCTTGTGCGTCTCTCGACTGGAAGCAAAAACACACAAGAAGAACTGACATCATGCTAAACATCAAGACATTTGAGGTATCACCATATTTGATGTGGTCTGTGTATGTAATCAAAGCAGAGATCTCATCTCAAAGTCGAAATGGGATGCATCTGAGAAAAATTTGAAATGCCACAGCAAAAGGGTCTGAATACTGAGGCCATGTAATAGTTCAGTTTTTTTCTTTTGAATGAATTTGCAAAATTTTCACAAATGTGGTTTTGCTTTGTCATTACGGGGTATGGAGTTTAGATCAGTGTTATTTTAGTATCATTGAAATACTATTAGTATACTGAGATACTACATAAGCATTTCAATCATGACAACTCTCGGAACATTTTAGCATGGTGATGGATATGACAATGTTAATGTATTTGGTCTTGGCGGAACAGATCTGCTACGCTGCTGCTGAATTGCTGCTGCTGTTGGTTATTGCTGTAGTTGTAGATTATTGCTGCTGCTGCAAGCAAGTACAGGAACTTGCTACTGCCAATGCATATGGCGATACAGTGCCGTGAGTATTTAAGCCATGCTGCTGCTGCACAAATAGCATATAAAATAACCCCGTAGCAGATCTATACAGGTGGAGCTGGGGAAGGTGGAGGGTTTCAGAGAACTCTGAAAGCGCGCGGCAGGAATCTCAAGTGAATGCTAGCCAGCCATATAAATGCAAGGCAGTAAGCTCATTGGCTGCATATGCAGCATGAACCAATCAGCTTGTGCCAAGTCGTTTAACTCTCTGAAAATCATTAATTACGTTAACACCCCGTCAGAATGCGCCATCTAGAGTTTCATGACTTAACTATATATATTTTTGTTAATATCTTGAATGTTTTATTTTTTCATTTAAAAAAAAAAAAATCACTTTTAATTAATTTTTTGCAATTTTCTTAGATTTTTTAAAAATACATCTTTATAGTTTTCTTGTTTTAGTTATTTACATTTAATTATTTTTTTATAAAAAAAATGCATATTGTTGCATATATAAATAAAATATATTTGCTTCATATTTTCAACTCTAAAATGTGTACACAAATTGAGAAATGTAAAAAGAGTCTAAATGATCTTAATTTCTGGGTGTCCCCCTTTTTGTTAAAAGACATCATGTGGTACGAGAGTTAAGCACAAAATATGGAACAGAGGTAAATATGATGTTTTGGTAAGTTAATAATTAATAACAAATAATTTTAACTCTCAGCTAATAATCCTCTCTCTAAAGAACAGTTGTGATTTCTTTAAAACATGTAGTTAAGTAATAGGATGACCTCTGTTGTGCTCATGAAATCATATTTAAGTATGTCGCGAAGGGCAAGGTGCTATCAGACTCTGATTATTAATGACAAAATAACCTTTCATTATTCATACACTACATGGTTGAATACAGTACATAGTGCATAAGTACATAGTGTATAAGTGCATAGCGCATCATTTGGGATGCAGTTATTGTTTTGTCATCAAAACATGCTTTATTAAATTACTTTTTGCAACAAAAAAAAATGGTATAACTTCAAAGCTATTTGCTAATAAATCAAATCAAGGTATGCAGTGTGTATGTGTAAGCTGTGTGTGTCTCTTTGAGCAGTGTTGCTAAGGAAGCGTAATGCTCATGCAGTGTGATGTTTGGCATGCTCAGTCAGCGGTTGCCATGAGTGGGCCGGATATGCATGCGGAGGGTAACAGTGGCCCGATCCTGGGGGTATTCTTTAATAAGCCTCTGTAATTAGCCACTCTGAGCGCCTATTGATCGCTGTTGGCTGAGAAGTGTGGAGCTGTGATCAGCCAGACATGGGCAGGATTAGGCCATGAGGAGCGGAGTATCTGAGAGTGGTCTTAAGACATGTCTCCTTAATAGTGCTTTTAAAGGATTTAGCCTCTCTCTGTAGACTGGCATTAGGCTGCATGATTGAGCTCTCCAAATGCATGCTGTTGTTTGCTGCTGATTTTTAGCGTTAAGTGCCGAGGAGTCAGAAGAAGGTTACGAATATGTTTTCATGTCGCTAATTTACTTGGTGTGTGATTATGTGTATGAAACTTTAAGGCACGGGCATCAGATGTTGTGGTCTTCTGAAACGAGTCTTACCACTGCCTCGAGTCTAAATTCTTCAGCTCTCTCAAGAGCTTAGAGTTCTTCTTTAGAAGATGAAAGCTTTTTCTATGAAGAGAAATAGAAATGGAACACTCATGAAAACCAGAAAAAACTTTCCAAAAGAGAAATGCTGAGACACAGGCAAAATCCCTCATTTTGTAATTTTTTTTTTTTTTTTTACCAATGTTAAAATATTTTCTTCTATTCCAGGTTCAACCAAAGTATAACCAAGTACTGTAAGCAATCTGTAGGCTTACTTCTCTGAAGATCGTAAACACTGTGACACCACAGCATTATAACATTGCGCGTGATTAAAAATTTAAATTCCATAAAAAAATAAACAAACAAAAAATATGTAGAACCCATGCAATTATATTTAAACATTTTGTGGCATGTTCATATATTCTGATTTGCAAAGAGGCCCTCAAGTAAAAAAGGGAAAATGTGTGTAACGTCCAAGCTGCTCTTTTCCATTCAGAACAAAAAAAGGCACCATAAAAGTAGATTTATGGAAACCATATTATTTAACCATTACTTGAACTGTCAGAGCTCTTCCTCTCTCAAACATAACTATAGTAATTTAAGTATATAATCCAAAAATCATTTTAAAAATTAACACAGACATGCAACTTTAATGTGAATAATGTAAAAACAAGGATCAGTGGAGACAGGCCCTTTCTGTAAATGGAAAATTTCTGACAAAAATCAACAAAAAAATAATGTCAGGGCATAACATGATTTTATCGTAATCTTTGTCTTAATTCATTGTTTAATTTAATGAAACACACTTTTATTATGTGGAAAGACAACAATGGCAAAAACAAAAGATGTGGGATTTTAGAAATTGTCCACCTGTCCTCAAGCTTACCCCTATCAAAGAGAAGGAAATCAACCTGTTTAACAATTATAAATACTTGAGAGACTGTTGTTCGTGATTATTTACATATTAAAGGAACACAGACATTATTTGTTTGGCTCAAAATTGATCTACAGAAGATGCTTGTAGAAAAACTAGGTTTTATAGAGTTTTATTGATTTGTTTGAGTCATTGTAATTAAAAAAAAAAGTCAAACTATCAGATGAAACAAGCAGAGGTAGTATCTATCTACAAGAAGAAATGTTTCTGGAGCAGAAATTCAGAATTATTTGTAATATAGTAAGTAAAAGCTGCTGAAATTTCAGCTTAAGGAATACATTATTCCTACTATTTTTACTATACTTTTGTTTTAAATATTCAAATAGAAAACAGTTATTTGGTATTGTAATACTATTTCACAATACTGCCATTTTTTACTGTACTGTACCACTACAATGTACTTTTACTGTTGTACTATTATGATTAAATAAATGCAGCCTTTCAATATGTATATTAGTAGATATGTGACTGTGATTGTAGTCTTGTTAAAATCAAAATGCATGATTTACCTATTTATGTTACCTTTCTATAAAACAAAATTTCAGATATTCACAGAAAGTCTTCTTCTCCACCATAGCTCTCAAATCTCATTCACACACATTCACATTTTGCTTTAGGAATGGTCTCAAGTCTCGTAAGAACCAATGTGTAATGATGTGGAAAAGAGCAGCTTTGCAATTGGGTGACTGCATTTTCATCTTGGGATGTGCTATTCATTTAAGAATGTTTTCCAGTAATTCTCATGAAATACTGTACCTGCGATCCCATGAGTTCATGCCGAGGTCGTTGAGGAGAAGTCTGCAGAGGTAAAAAGCAGATTTAGGCTCGTGGTGTGTGGGCTCTCTCTGTCTCTCTGCTCTGATGCTGGGGTCTTCGGTCTGTCGCCGGGCCAGCTCCTCGTCCTCCTGCTTGGCCTGTCTGTAGATGGCATCCATGATGAGTCCTTCCATCTCAGGATTCATGCCGATGGGTGGAGAGGGCGGCTGGGTGAGCCTCAGCTGGGGCTCCGGCAGGCACTCGGGGCTGCTGTGGCCAAGGTCTTCCAGTAGCTGGTCCAACACATCCACGCCATCTTCCACTTCCAGTTCAGAGGAGCATTTACTGGAGCGCACGGAGCCCTGCTTTTCAGAGCGAGCGCCATTGTGAGACGACTGATCTCTGCTGCCACCCAAACTCAAGCCAGTTCCGTCCAAAGTGCGGAACAGAACACCGCCGTCCCACGAGTACTTTCCCGAGATGTCCCTGATGATGACGCGGACCTCAGAAGAATGATCCCTCGGGTTGGCCGTGCTGGAACTGTCAGAGGGGATCTGCAGGTATGAGACTAGTGTGCTGTCACTGAAGACAAAGAGCTGCAGATTGGGGCTTTTGAAGACTTCAGAGGAGAGCTCGGAGGACTCTACGTAGGGGTTGTCGTGGTTCTCACTGACCAGGCTGTTTAAGAGAGCGGGGCCGCCGCTGAGAGGATGGTGGCCCAAATGATTGACCAGGTGTGTCATTACCATCCGAGCGGTCAGAGGAATCAGCTCTAGGCTTCTCCTTTTCTTTTCTGGGATACGAAACAACACAAGTTCAGTCAATTAGAAAACATACAGCTTGCAGGTATACACAAAGGATTAGTTCACCCAAAAATCACAATTCCAGGGGTTAAAGCCGGGAGTGGGGCGGGGGCAGCATGCAATGACTGTGGCAACTTTGAGTATGGGTCACCATACTTGGCCACATGTCACGTCACTTTCACTTTAACATTTAAAAGGATACTATGTTCTAAGATACTATGGCAAAGTTATTGCTTTCCTTATTCAAACTGATTTTTTTTAATGAATATATAGTTGAGCTGAAGAATGAAAGCTATATCATACACTTGGAAAATTATGGCTGCACGATATATCGAAATATTGCAAATGCAAATATCGCAATATGCATATCGCAACGGCGTGCGATATCTGA
>NW_015540859.1:300809-308141 GCF_001515605.1 Sinocyclocheilus anshuiensis | reverse complement strand
AAGAATGGGAAACAAATTGGTTACATAATTTTCCTTTTTAAATATTTTAAAATATAATTGAAATTGATTTTACACACTTTAAGCAATATCGTATTGCATATCGAATATCGCATTTTTTAACAAGGTATCGCATATCGCATTTTTCTTCGATATCGCACAACCCTATTGGCTAGTAATGTTAGTTTGGTTGAGAGTGAAAGCTGTGCTCCTCTCATACCATTGGTAGGCAAACTCAATGACTCGAAAGGGATATCAACAAGTTTTTTTAAATGTAGGATTATTTTTTTCCACAGCCAAATGCTGCACGCCGGAGATCCGGTGTAGTGCCGAATTCAGACCCCCGCCAGATTATTACGCCCCTAGTATTGGTAGGTTTAGGGTTAGGATTAGGGGTGGGGGTTATGATTAGGCAATCAGGTAGTGATTTCAACGAGGGGGGTAATAATTAGGCAGGGAGTCGAAAATGGGCACAACACCGGCATGGTGCCGGAGAACTTTAAGCCCTGCAATTCTGTCATCAATTTATTTAATCTCTTTATTTATTTTAAAAGGGACAAAGTACAGAAATTAACATTCAAATAAACACAAATGCATCCGAGAAATGTAGCGTAAAAAAGAAAAAAAAATAGAGAAAGAGAGAGAGCGAATAAGGGTACAAAACAGAAAAGAACCCATGCAGCTCAATTAAATACAAATACGCAGCACATCATACACAAATATAATAAAAGTTTCCTATTAATATAGTCTTGTTATAGATGTAGAAAACAACTGACTATAAAGAAGCCAATTCCTTAAATTCTATTTAAATGAGTAATAGGATGTACATTCTGTATGTATAATTACTCTCATGTCATTACAAATCAGACCAAGTGCATATCTGTGAAGGAGTGATGGATTTATGGAGTTCCTCCATTAAAAGTTCATGTAACCAAAACTTTGATGGTTTACAAAAGTCAAATATTGTACTGTAAACATAATCCATTTGAATGGAAGAGTTTAATCTAAGCCTTCTGAAGAAACACAATAGTTTTATATGAAAAACACAGACTTTTATTCACATATAAACATTGATCGATGCACATACATACAACACATGAAATTTGGTAAACAGAAGCTCAACCATACTTGCTTGATGAGCGAGAACCAACCTAATTGGTTTTTGTGCGTCAATCAATGAGCTTCTGTTGACCATATATGATGTGCTCTATGTATGTGTCTGTTCATCATATAAAGTGATCGTGTCTCTTCAGAATATTTGGATTAAACTGCTCGATTCATAAGGATTACTTTTACAATCTCTTTGTGAACTTTTTGAAGCATCAAAATTTAGAGGAACAGAAAACTCTCAGGTTTCATTAAAAGTTTCAATGTCCAATTGGTCACTAAACTGAAGAGTTACTCATTACTTGTATCATTACTTGTGTTTAGTTTTAAAATGTATGGCCAGCTAATGACTTTATATTTTTAAATGCAATTTTTAGTAAATATGTACAAAAATATTTTCAGTTGAACTTTTTGTGTATCATGTCTTATATTGGCCAGCCTGATATGTACATATTAGTATAGGCAACGGACACTGAAAAATTCATATTGGTCAACCACTAGTTGTCAGTGGCAATCCATTCCCTACATAGCTGTGCTAGTTTCATATCACTCTGAATTCTCTTCTCACATAATCAAAAATTAAAACTGAAAAACAATATTTTCATTAATTTAATTATTATTTGGTAAGTAGCCATGCAAGTGGGATAATTTACAGTAAACTGGCTATTATCACAAATTATTACATATCTCTCTGGAATACTTGATTCTGATTGGAAAACACAATCAGGTAAATATTTTTTGTATAATGACTGCTGTATGACTGACTTTTTAGGGTAATACAAGTCCCGGCTGGCTGACTGTGTATAGTACAGTATTTTCCCTTACTTGTTCCCAAAATCTGGTCGGTATACTGACTTTTAGCTGTCATGACCAATGGAGGCCATTTTCCCACGTTTGCACCATGTACACGGGTGTCTACACGGAAACCTTTAAAATATCTATTCATTCTCCCAAAACAGACTCAAAGGGCTGCACTAATGAGCATCACACCTATCGTGATGAGTGAATAGGGCTCTGCAAGCACTATGAATTAAAGTCCTCTGAATGATGAACACCTCTCAAAGTAAGAAATCTAGCGTTGTCATTAGTGAATATTAAGATTAAGATGGGAGAGAGAGAGAAGAGGGAAAAAACGAAGTGCTCACATTGTGACAGTGCTATCAATACCATCATCCCCATCAAAGTGGAAAAAGCTCTTTGCAAAGACGAGCAAGTTGCATTAGGGATGCACAGAGCTTTGAAGTAAACTAATCAATATGAGATAGGTAGTGGGATATTGCTTACGAGTTGTTCTTTGGCTGAGGTTGTTTTTTTAGTTTTTTTTCGTACACAGAGATATAAAAGGCATGTCAATGGATGGAGGTGTTTGCATTGCAAAAGCCAGCATTCTTTTTCTTCCTCTACTCCACAGATATAAATGTACTGTCATAAAAGGCATCCCTGTTGAAAGAGGAAAGAACAACCCCCCCACAGCCCAACCCCACCAAAAACAGGTGACATTTGATGACATGTCAAGGTAGAAAACACACAAGAAATATTGCCTAATGGATAAAGCAAGGTCGGAGGAGGAAAAAATGATTTCTTTAATAATTGGCATAAATGGGCTTGCTTTGAGTGGATGAGGGAACTAATGCACACCTCTTTAAAATTCTATTTCATTTCACATTGTGCTACATTTGCTCTAATATGATTCACGAGAGCTCAGGATAAACTCACAGGACAAAATAAAAATGTTCCTTTTTTTGTACGTTCTTTTTTCTTTTCAAGGGAGATGCAGCAGTTTCACAATCAATGCTGAAAAATTTGGCACAGTAAATTTAGTCAAACTTGCCCTTACATTATAGACATTAAAGAGTGATTGTGTTGATGTGAAGCAAAAATTCTTACATTTAATAAGGTTTAATGACAAAACTAAACAAAAATGAATACTTAAGGTCATGAAATATAGATAAACTCACTATATATACAGTATCTCACAGAAGTGATGACATTTTTAAAATGTGAGGGGTGTACTCACTTCTGTGAGATACTGTAAATACATATTTGGAACCATTAGTATTAGTATTTTACAAATCAACTTAAAAAAGGCAATAAATACATAAATAAATAAATAAATAATATAATTTAAACTACCCCCCCTCTCCCCAAAATTGACGTGAGAAGGGTTAAAAGTGCAAAATGATGCAAACATTGTTAATGGTCTTAAAAACAGGCACTTTCTGTTTTCTTTTGATTTTGGGGTGAAATATGACCCGGGACAGTTCATGACAGATTAGTCATGACATTTCCCTAGGCACGCTGTAGACAATGTGCTGTAGACAACAACATAGCACAATTGCAGTAAGATTAATTTCAGTCTTTATGTTACTCCTGAAAACAGAAAACAACAAGTCCTTACCTTCAGCCACTGTGAGGAGATTTCCGAAGTCTCCCATAACATTGTGGATGGGTGGTGGTTCAAAGTTCTTGACATTGCCTAAAGTAAGGAAGGGTTCATAGTCTGTCGACAGATCAGCAAGGCTGAGGAGGTAGTGGCTCTGTTGAGTGTGCAGGTTAGACCCTGATACACAAGTGTGCAGCACCTAAGAAAGCAGAACAGTGAATTAAGTACACCGGTAATACACTACAAAAAGAATGACTAAAGAAAAAAAAAGATTTGTGGGCCTAATACAGAACCCTGGGGGAAACCTTTGGAAAAAAGGGAGATCATTTATTTAATAATGAGCTGCATTCTTTGTTGTTCTAGACTGAATTACAAATACAAAATGTAATGCATAAGATACTAATGGCATTGTTTAGATGTTATTGCATTTTGAATGCCTAATGAGAATGCGTCAAATAGCGAGCTCTGTTAGGATAAACAACTCACAAATTACTTCAGCCATGAAGACGCTCTTCTTGGCACTCCACTGAGATGCATTAAAAATAAATCTGTAATAGATTGAAACATTGTTGCTACACCCAGACGGAGTGGTTGAGCGCTACAGGGCCACCATATGGAGATGGGACGATATTTACAATGCTAAGCCAGGAAACCCAGCGAGAGGGGCTTTATGGGCTAATAATCTATTTCTCCAGTGATATGGGAGTGTATCGATGTGCAAAAACAGATGGCCATGGCTCTATTGGCTGGAGAAGATAAGACACAGTCCAGCACAGTTTATCATAGTGCCTGAACAGGTTTACTCTGTTTGATTTAATTAAGGCTTTATCCCTTGGCTCATTCTCGAACACCGCACACTCACGCAGCAAACAACCACCCTGTAAGCTACATAAACACCATCAGATATAAATTCATGTTGTAAAAATACCTAAAAATAAAACCACAGAACTTTAATTTTGCCACATAATCACCACCATAGAGCCATTAGTGCCATCTGGCTCGAATGGAAACGGCTGATAAATCAGAGGTACAGGTCATTCAAAGGTGTGATGGATCATCTCTCAATGTAAATCAGTAACAGACCATCTTACAATGGACTTCAGTCAGGCCATATTTACTTGAGCCATAAACTGACTGCTTTACCTCTTAGGAAACAAACTGGCACAATATAAAGCAGTCATATTGTGACAAGAAGAGAGAAAAACAAAACAAATTCAGGAAAATTCATCACTTTACTTAAGCGTTAAACCACATTTGCTGGCTCTAAAGATTCAGAGCGATTTTCATTAGTCTATAAATGTAGTAAGTGGCACTTCTCAAACTGTCCTGCATAAACGAACCAAGACTCCATAACATTAAAGAACAGTAATTACCAATTATTATTTGAGTAGTACTATAGGTTTGAGATGCTAATCATTATTTCTTGCACTTAACTGAGACACATCACTCGAATGTACGAGTACTGGTGAGCTGTCTTGGTGAGGATTACGTACACGTGCTCGTATTAGATGCTATTCAGCTCTGACAAATGAGAGATTAAAGTAATCCCACTGAGCATATAATAACTAGAGGAAAATTATTAACAGTCAAACGAGTGCAGAGGAAACAAAGGACATTTATTCTTCCCTTTCCCCCTTTGCAGCAGGTGCATTTTCTCTCATATGATGAACTGAATTCTTGAGTTCAGCATTCATTGGTGAGCTTATCAATCAAACAATGGGACATTTAAATAATTTGGCCATTTTTTTCTGGGAGCATGACATCTGCACAAAGGTCTGTGTCTGTCTGCATCTGCACAACAGGCCGGGACTAATATCTCATTTATTCTGTGCCCCTCAATGCCCTCTCATTAGTGTCTGATGACTAAATATGAGTTCTGAGGGGATGAGTGCATTTATATTAGAACACACACACATACGCTGGAATATTTCGGCTTTAATTTGAAGTAACAAACTAGAGTATGCCTGTACCCACCCTGTAAATGTAGTCGAGTAGAGGGGCTTTCTGCGATGTGGGGTCGTCCAGCACAGGCATAGTGATGGGCTCCAGCAGGATGGAGAGAGGTACGGCCATGCACCAGTCCAGCAGGCACAGCAGTAGAGACACCATTAACTAGAGCACACAGAGAAAGCATTCATTCAGCACACTCTTGACATGACCACAAAACAATCAATAAACCTGCCAAAGACAAGCTGTTAGGAAGGATGGAACAACGAGTAGAGAGACTGGATGAAGTGCCGTGTGCTGCTCATTCTGAATTCCCATGTCCAGCACTGCATACACAAACAGAGATGTTTTGCTTGCTTACCTTTTTATCTGCCTCAACTGTTGAGTGTTCAGCACTGGGCAGAAGAAAGGCTATGGTTGCTACAAAAATCTACAACAGATGAAAAGTGGCGATTAAGCAGGCATCCCTTACACAATACTGCAACATATGCATCATGCTGAGGGAGATGGTTTGTACCTCTATAATTCTTTGGGGAAGGGATGGATCCAGTCTCTGTAAATGCTGCCAGTGAGAAATCAGTAGCTGAAAGATGTCACAGGCCACATTGGCCACCACCTTATTTCCAAACTAAAAGACAAAATTACATTCACTCTCACATTACAGTCCAGACAAAATGAAAAAGATGAACATAAGAAAGGCATGTTTTTATTACTTTTATCACTAAATGAACATGATCATGAAGAAAGACACTTATTTATCTGCAGAATTTTCTATAATGCTAAGTAGGTAAGGTTATTGTGCTGTAATATACACTACTGTTCAAAAATTGTTAATATTTTTAATACCTTTATTTTAACAAAAATGTCAGTCATTTGTCACATCAAGACATGTATAATGTAACAAAAGCTTTCTATTTCAAATAAATGCTGGTCCCTTTCAGTCGGTCACTCTCGACGTCACGTCGGTGACCGACGAATTGGGATCTCACTTAGAGAGACCAATCTACTTCAAGTGTAAACTAATCAAGCCAATGGACATTGGCATGCGATGACTGCATCCAGCTGCCGCTGATCACAGCGTAAGCATAAAAAGGCAGCAGGTGCAACGCATACCAGCTTTTCGCTTCGGAGCCGAGCAATCACATCGTTTTGCTCCTGACTACTCTACAGAGAGAAGAAGACTGAACAAGTTCAGCGATCTTTGAGAGCTCTTCGTGTTGGCGGTACGGCGCTTCAGTGGTGGTGGTTTCCCGTGTCGAGTGGGTTGCACACATCAGGCTGCACTACCCCAGGGCGGCCATCTCCCCTGTGCGCTTCAGCACGCTAAAAGAGCTTTTTCCCTAAAACAGCATTCACAGGTGCGTCTTTTTAAAGACAAAAAAAGGTTGCGTCTGGCACACTCGATGTTACGTCTTTGTAAAGACGATGTGGATCTTGCTACAGACAACATATCACCCGGGCGTTTCTGGATGCAGTCGTTACCTGGTGCTGGGTGATGGTCATGATCGCTGCCTCATGTGCCTGGGCATTTAGCACGCTGAGGTGGCGGTTTCAGGTGGCGCACAACCAGTTGAGCTGCCAATGAAACGTGCTGGGCCCTCTACAAGGAGTGTACCAGCAGTATCCTTTGGTGCTCCTCCCCACGACCGGATGTCGATCGCTGCATCGGAGGGTGAGCCGGAGCATTCTGGAGAGGAAGATTTGGCTGCGCTGCTGCCTCCGGGACTGTAGCAATGCCTATATCGAATCCGGAAATAGTGGTTATGTTTTCCCGGGCCGCCGTGAGGGTAGGGCTCGAGTGGAGACCTCCACCGTGTCCCGAGCCCTCAAGGTTGGACGACTGGTTCTTCGGGGTGGTTCGTGCTAGTTCTCAGCGCCCCGCCCCGGGGCCATTCTTT
>NW_015540859.1:300245-300619 GCF_001515605.1 Sinocyclocheilus anshuiensis | reverse complement strand
TTTCCCGGGCCGCCGTGAGGGTAGGGCTCGAGTGGAGACCTCCACCGTGTCCCGAGCCCTCAAGGTTGGACGACTGGTTCTTCGGGGTGGTTCGTGCTAGTTCTCAGCGCCCCGCCCCGGTGCCATTCTTTCTGGAGGTGCATGAGGGGCTTACCAGGTTGTGGATGGCAGCTTTTTCTGCTGGAAACCGACCTGCTAACTCCTCCTCCCTCACCACTCTCGACGGCGGTGCAGCTAGGGGGTATACGGGGGTCCCCTCTGTGGAGCGGTCGGTTGTGATGCAGTTGTGTCCTAATACCGCCTCCACCCGGTAGGGCGAATCGTGCCTCCCCTCCCGGGTCTGTAGGGACTCGTCTGGTCTGTCCGGTGATGCT
>NW_015540859.1:297630-299763 GCF_001515605.1 Sinocyclocheilus anshuiensis | reverse complement strand
GCAGGCCGAACCATGCCTTCCCTCCCGCGTCTGTAGGTACTCGTCTGGTCTGTCCGGTGATGCTTATACGGCCTGTGGAGAAGCTGCCTCCGCCTTACATGCTATGGCGTTACTGCAGCTTCTTCAGGTTAAAGCACTGAGGGACATGCACGAGGGTGGTCACGATCCGGAAGTTCTAAAAGAGCTCCGAACCGCAACTGATCTCATGCTCCGAGCGACGAAGGTCACCGCGAGTTCTCTGGGTCATGCGTGGTCCACACTTGTGGTCCAGGAGCATCAACTCTGGTTGTGTCTGGTCGACATGAGGGACGCCGACAAGTTTGGTTCCTCAAGGTCCCTGTGTTCCCAGCCGGGCCTTTCGGCGACACAGTCGAGAACATGGCCCAGCAGTTCTCAGCTGCACAGGAGCAGACTGAGGCGATCCGACGTTCTGCCCCGGCGGGCAGCTGCTGCCTCCACCCTGCCGCAGCGCCCCAGCCTGCTCATCGCTGAGGGTGGCCCCCTGCATCCACCCCCACTCCCGTCGGCCGCAGCCCCCCAGCCTGCTCTTCGCCGAGGGCATCCCCCTGTGTCCACCCCTGTGCCGCATCCGCAGCAGCCTCAAGCAAGCAGCGCTGTGGAGCTGGGTGTAGGCATGCTGCCCCGCCCGTCCAGGCCTCCGTCAACCTGGCGGTGAGCGGAAGAGCAAGAGGCCTCGGGACGGGCGACCCAGAGAGAGAGGGAACTTCTCTTTGGGGGATGGTGAATGCACCCCCGTAGGAGGGCCGGGTGGAGAATCTGGTTTCCAAAAATCTCGACAGGAGAGCGGTTTTCTCTGTCTCGGGGTCCCAAGAGGGCATGGAGAGTCGCGGACGGACCAACACTGGACCACACTCATTCTCCTCTCTCGCCAGCAGGCAGCAGCGGGCGGTACGAGAGCATCATCAAAGGCCCTATTCACGCACCCTCTGCCAAACCGTGGAACCAGGTAAGTGTTGCACTGCACACTCAGACCCCTCTTCAGGTCCCTGCGTTCCACCTCGCTGCCCCACCGCGAGTACGTCGGTGGTCCTGCTGGTCCAGCTTGAATGGTGTCTGGGTGCCTGGCTACCCAAACCATCTCGCTGGCTCATGCGGACCATCAGACTCGGCTATGCAATTCAGTTTGCCCGGCGTCCCCCCAAGTTCAGCGGCATCCGCTTCACATCAGTGAAGGCGGCCGATGCTCCTGTCTTGCGAGCGGAGATCGCAGTCCTACTGGCAAAGGACGCAAAAGAGCCGATCCCTCCAGCCGATATGGAGATGGGGTTTTACAGCCCCTACTTTGTTGTACCCAAGAAAGGCGGTGGGTTAAGACTGATCTTGGACCTGCGTGTCTTGAACCGGGCCCTTCACTGGTTACCGTTCAAGATGTTGACGCAGGAATTCATCTTCAGGTGCATCCGTCCCCGAGATTGGTTTGCAGCGATCGGCCTGAAGGACGCGTACTTTCATGTGTCGATCCTTCCGCACCACAGACCATTGTTGCGGTTTGTGTTTGAAGGACGAGCATATCAGTACGAGGTCCTGCCCTCCGGCTGTCCCTGTCGCCCCGTGTCTTCACGCAAGTTGTGGAGGCAGCCCTTGTTCCCCTGAGAGAACAGGGTGTTCGCATTCTCAACTACCTCGACGACTGGCTCATACTAGCTCAGTCTCAGGATCAGTGGTGTGCACACAGGGACTTGGTGCTTTCGCACCTCAGCCGGTTGGGCCTTCGGGTCAACTGGGAAAAGAGCAAACTCTCCTTGGTCTCTTTTCTCGGTATGGAGTTGGATTCGGTCGAGCACGCCTCATGCAAGGACGTCCTCAGTCAGTGTTGAACTGCCTGAATATGTTCAAGTGCAGGACGGCGGTCCCACTGAAACAGTTTCAGAGGCTCCTGGGGCATATGGCAACTGCAGCGGCAGTCACGCCGCTGGGGCTGCTTCATATGAGACAGCTTCGACACTGGCTCCATGGCCGAGTCCCGAGGTGGGCGTGGCTACGTGGCACTCACTGGGTCCGAGTCACACCGGCCTGCTGCCAAACCTTCACCCCGTGGTCAGAGTGCCCCTGGAACAGGTCTCCAGGCATGCCGTGGTTTACACTGGGGGGGCGGGGGGGGGCCCGTTCAAC
>NW_015540859.1:297203-297593 GCF_001515605.1 Sinocyclocheilus anshuiensis | reverse complement strand
GCAAACTCTGCTAACTCTCCTTGGTCTCTTTTCTCGGTATGGAGTTGGATTCGGTCGAGCACGCCTCATGCAAGGACGTCCTCAGTCAGTGTTGAACTGCCTGAATATGTTCAAGTGCAGGACGGCGGTCCCACTGAAACAGTTTCAGAGGCTCCTGGGGCATATGGCAACTGCAGCGGCAGTCACGCCGCTGGGGCTGCTTCATATGAGACAGCTTCGACACTGGCTCCATGGCCGAGTCCCGAGGTGGGCGTGGCTACGTGGCACTCACTGGGTCCGAGTCACACCGGCCTGCTGCCAAACCTTCACCCCGTGGTCAGAGTGCCCCTGGAACAGGTCTCCAGGCATGCCGTGGTTTACACTGGGGGGGCGGGGGGGGGCCCGTTCAAC
>NW_015540859.1:288723-296247 GCF_001515605.1 Sinocyclocheilus anshuiensis | reverse complement strand
AGTTTCAGAGGCTCCTGGGGCATATGGCAACTGCAGCGGCAGTCACGCCGCTGGGGCTGCTTCATATGAGACAGCTTCGACACTGGCTCCATGGCCGAGTCCCGAGGTGGGCGTGGCTACGTGGCACTCACTGGGTCCGAGTCACACCGGCCTGCTGCCAAACCTTCACCCCGTGGTCAGAGTGCCCCTGGAACAGGTCTCCAGGCATGCCGTGGTTTACACTGGGGGGGCGGGGGGGGGCACGTTCAACGGGCTTGTAGTGTGGGGGTTTGGACGGGCCCCCAACTGCACTGGCACATCAATTGCCTACAGTTGTTGGCAGTACGCCTGGCCTTGAGCCGTCTCAAGAGGCACTTACGAGGCAAGTGCGTGCTGGTCCACATGGACAACACTGCGACCGTTGCGTACATCGACCAACAAGGTGGTCTACGTTCCCGTCGCATGTCGCAACTCGCCCGCCACCTCCTCCTCTGGAGTCAGAAGCATCTGAGGTTGCTTTGTGCCATTCACATTCCAGGCCTGCACAACCGTGCAGCCGACGAGCTGTCACGAGCTGCGCTCACCGGAGAGTGGAGACTCCATCCCCTCCATTCCCCCAGTGGGCCTTCTCGCACAGACGCTGTGCAAGATCAGGGAGGATGAGGAGCAGGTCCTGCTTGTGGTGCCTTACTGGCCCACCTGGACCTGATTCCCGGAAACTAATGCTCCTCGTGACAGCTCCTCCCTGGCAGATTCCTCTGAGGAAGGATCTACTGACTCAGAGACGGGGCACCCTGTGGCACCCGCATCCAGACCTCTGGAAACTTCATGTCTGGTCCCTGGACCTACCCCAGGAGGTAGCTGACACCATCACTTCGGAGAAAGCACTGTCTACGAGACACGCTTACGCCTTGAACTGGAACCTGTTCGTCGAGTGGTGTTCTTCTCATCAAGAAGACCCCTGAAGATGCCCGATCAGAGTCGTGCTGTTCTTTTTGCATCAAGAGTTGGAGCAAAAGCTGTCTCCATCCACCCTTAAAGTCTATGTCGCTGCGATTGCTGCTAACCGTGACCCCGTGGAAGGGAAGCCGGTAGGGAAGCATGACCTGGTCATCAGGTTCCTTAGGGGGGCCAGTGGGTTAAATCCTCCCGGCCCCCCTCTATACCCTATTGGGACCTGTCTCTAGTGCTCAAAGCACTACAGCAGGGCCCATTTGAGCCTTTGCAGACAGGTGAGCTGAGGTTTCTATCAATGAAGACTCTGCTCTTGCTTGCACTGGCCTCCATCAAGAGGGTAGGGGACCTGCACGCATTTTCGGTTGACGATTCGTGCCTAGAGTTTGGGCCGGCTGATTCCCAGTTAATCCTGAGGCCCCGGCCCGGCTATGTGCCCAAGGTTCCCACTACTCCTTTCAGGGATCAGGTGGTGAGCCTGCAAGCGCTGCCCCCGGAGGAGGCAGACCCAGCCCTAGCTTTGCTTTGTCCCGTTTGAACCTTGAGATGGTACGTAGACCGGACACAAAGCTTTAGAACCTCAGACCAGCTCTTTGTCTTTCACGGAGGCCGGCAGAGGGGAATGCCGTCTCTAAGCAGAGGATGGCCTACTGGATAGTGGATGCCATCACCCTGGCTTATCAAGCACAGGGTGTGCCCTGCCCGTTCAGGTTGCGAGCTCACTCTACTAGAAGTGTTGCATCCTCCTGGGTGCTGGCTCGTGGCGCCTCACTGGCAGATATTTGTAGAGCTGCGGGCTGGGCAACCCCCAACACATTCGCTAGATTCTATAGCCTCCATGTGGAGCAGGTATCCTCCTGTGTTCTCACCTCAAACGGGTAGTGGCACCGAGAGGCCCCGGTTAGTGTTGGCTTGCTAAAAAAAAAAACTGCTCCAGAGTGTCCGTACAGTAGACCCTGTTGAGATCCTCCATCACCCTCGGCAGCGGACTCGGCGGAACGTCCGGCGCCGGGCCTTCACGATGAATCCGCGGGAACCGTGGAAGGCTGGGTTCCATATTGAGACCTAAGCGGTTCTCGTATGTGTATAGCCCACGGTATAGCCATAGAGCCCGTGTTTCCCCGGCAGACTTCTGCCATTTCCATGAGGGTTACAATCATCTTCCATATGCACCTAAATGGTTGTTCATATGTGTAAGTGCTTCCGAAACCTCCTTCGGGAAAGGATGGGGCTTCCGCAACGTTCCTGTTCCGCAGACTTTAGTCTTTGCAACTTTACAGATCTTTTTTATGCACCAATAGCTTGTAACAATCCAAAGAGAAAAGAAAACTTGAAATTGCATCATATAACCCCTTTAAAACTGTTTTCAACATTGATAGTAGTAAGAAATGTTTCTTGAGCTGCTAATCAGCATATTAGAAAGCTTTCTGAAGGATCATGTGACACTGAAGAATCGAGTGACGCTGCTCATAATTCAGCTTTACCATCACAGGAATAAGTTCCATTTCAAAATATAATACAATAGAAAACAGTAACTGCAAATTGCAATAATATTTCACAATTATACTGTATTTTTGATCAAATAAACACAGCCTTTTTGAGCATTAGAAACGCCTTTCCAAAAAACAAAACAAAACAAATACCACTTTGAAAATGATCAGAGAAAACAACTAGAAAGTTCTTAACTCAAATGTATCATTTAATTTGATTTTTTATTTTATTTTATTAAAACTATCACTTCCCCTAAAACCACTTGTCATCAGATCATAACTCACAGTTCATATAGATTATAGTTATAGTTCATAGTTTTTAAAAAAACATAATCATAAACATCTTTTATAAGGTTTTACGGCTGTGTCCCCAATATTTGTTAATATCATTTGGTATTAGAAATAACAGTAGTAGTGATAAATCAGATGGCATTTTTGGCATGATGTTGTAAAAATTACACTGAAAAATAGTATATTCACAACATTAATTAAAACATAAAGCATTTGTGTCATTTCTATTGCTATGTTTGTTATTTTTTAACTTATTCAGATAAACTCATTGCTGGGTATATTCCAGGTTAATGAATTGTGTCTACTGCTCTACCCACAATTCTCTCTTGCTCTGGGCTCATGTGGAATCTAAAGTGTGAGAGAGAGTGTTTTCTCAGAATAACAGAAGAGAGGCAGCCACACATAAACTCCCAACAGTTCAGCACATGCTTTTAGAGATGGAAACCCTGCTCCTCTCCTGAAGCTTTATTTTGGCCTGACCTGCTTTGAGTCAACATGAACAGGATGTGATTACTGCTGCATAAGAAAGGGAACGAGAACACTCAAGATGGAAGTTGTCATTTGAAAATGAGTTGTTTCAAATGACTCAACTGCATTCCAGATAATCTTTCCAACAATACTGCAATTTAACAATAATAGAGTATTTACTAACAATTTGGAATTTTTATGTAATAAATAGATTTTTGATAACTGTTATGATTTACTGAAGTAAATGTCTACAGTAAAACATTAATCACTGCACTTACAGTTAAACAAAATTTGTGTAAGTGCACGCGCGCGTGCGTGTGTGTATGTATGTATGTGTGTTGGCTGGTGTGTGTTTGGTGTTTTGTGACTTTTCTTACTAAATACACAAAAAAGTGCAAAACGTTGACAAAATTTGATTTCTTAGTGATTTTATATTTTATAATAATAATTTTATAATTTCAAAATATAAAGCAAAAAGTAGAAATGAATGACTAATGCTCCTCTGCTGCCATCTACTGGTTATAGTGGTAAATTGATGTCTTTTTAAAATTTTACATTAGTGTTTGTTTACCACAAAACTATATTTTGTTATATATTTTGTTTTGTCCCACTAAAAATAACATTTAAATTGGATCACTTTTAGAGCTTTAAAGTGCTGGAAATAGTTGTGTAGAATACTTGAATGTCATTGAAAAGTGCTTGAATTTCTCTCTCAAAAGGTTGTACATTAATTTCAGGGTTTGATGCAATAACATTAGACTATTTCTGCCACAACACCATGGTATAGGCTAGTTAGCGTTACTGCTGCTGATTTGAATGCTTCTCGCAGCAACCTTACTCATTCTGTAGTGAATTCAAATGCTTCTTATTGGATCTCGCAGCGCGTTGCAGTAACAGCATCGTGAAATCAACACTGGTTGACAAGTAAAGGTACTTGCATACTGAAGGTCCTTGCACACTGAGTCCGAAAATTTAGTATGAAAACACAGAAAATCAAACCCGATCCAAATTTTTTTTATGACGGACGAATGTTTTGGAGGCAGTGTGTAAATGTGATTGACACAACATGAGGTTGTATTTATTTTTTAATGTGCAAAATTTTCGGAAGAAAAATTCGGGCTGTGTCATATGCGTTTTTTTTTTGTATTTGTCATCCTTTCCTCTCAAAATGCATGCGACGGATGCGAAAAATGCAGAAAACAAATCCCGATCTGAATTTTTTTATTACGGACAAAAGTTTCAGAGGAAATTTTCGGAGGCAGTGTATAAACATGATTGGCACAACATGAGGTTGTATTAATTTTTTTAATGTGCGAAAATTTCTGACTTAAGGTCATTGCACACTGAGTCCGAAATTTTTGCATGTTAAAAAAATAAATACGGCCTCACGTTGTGTCAATCACGTTTACACACTGCCTCCGAAAATTTCGTCCATCATAAAAAAATTCGGATCATTTTGATTTTCTGTGTTTTCGCATCCGTAGCAAGCATTTTGATAGGAAAGGATGACGAATACGAAAAAGAAAAAAAAAACGCATACGAAAATTTTAGACTTAAGTGTGTAATGACCTTTAGTGTGCAAGGACCTTAAACCTGTTCTGATCAAAGGTCCGTGTTGCGCAGCTCAAACGAGTAGTGCGGTTTTGTTATGATTTTGTTTCGTTTGCCATTTGAAGTTTCTCACATGCAACAGAAATGGCAGCATTTATGAGTTGGTCAATGCAGTGGTTGTGACAGTGCGAATGCTCACAAAATTTAGTCGCACCGATCAGATTTTTTTTTTAAATAAAAGCCCATTTGACAGGGCGGGGAAAAAAAAAGGTTTTAATACAGACCAGTAGAAGTTAGAACAAACTAATATGACTTCAGAGTGAAGAACAGATCAAATTTAATCACCTTCAGCGTGACACCCAGGACGTTAATGGCATCTTTGACCTGATGGTGAGTTTCTGTTTGTCTCAGCTCCTCACACACCCACAGCCCCAGACTGCAGACTGCTACACACCTAAAAGATGGTAAAACGCCACCAGATCATCAGCGGCCCAACGGAGCAGCCATTCATATCATCAACAATGTAAAACACATCAGTGTGGTTGTAATCATGCATGACATTTGAATAGGAACAAAATAAAATATCAAAAATGAATGCAAGATCACTGTGCATAATAAGGCTCAGTGTCCTGGATTTATGTCAGTCAGGAGAACAGTGGGTAAGGAATGATCTGGTTGTGCAGTACCTGGCTCCTTCACATGTCTCATTGCGCGCGGTCTTCAAAAGGATGTTCACAAGGTAGTCCTACAGATAGAAAGCATGACAAAGACAGTTAATGCTAATACATTTGGCAACATATTAAGGCTTACAAATGATTCAAGGTTCAGTTTTGTGGTCATGTGAGCATGGTTTACATATTTGTACACCCTATTGAAACCTCTTGAGTAAAATAAATTTGTAAAGCACTTTTCACACACCATTTCAAAGCAGGCATAAATAAATTCATACTGATTTTGGCAACAATATAAAGCCAGTTGAGCAATGCGACTATGAAGATGCTAGAGACACTTAAATGATGACTGAAGGATTATAATTACTTTTCAGTCAAACTTTGAATATACTTGGTTAATTTCAAACAGATAAAAAATTATAAAAAAGTGTGTCCCACCATGTACTATTATTTATCTATTTATTTGGTACATGAATATTGTTGGTTTCAATATTATATGAAAGTTGGAAAAAAAAATCTGAGATGTTTTTCTAGGATTTTTTCTCTCGACAGCTCATAATATGTTTGTTGCAGTGCGAGTGAGAATTATGAAATATGTTGCAGTAACGAACATAATTCAGCAAGAATTACCATTAGGTGGTGTGTATCATTGCTGTGATTAAATGACACATATCAAGTCAAGTCAAGTCACCTTTATTTATATAGCGCTTTTAACAATACAGATTGTGTCAAAGCAACTGAACAGCATTAATTAGGAAAATAGTGTGTCAATAATGCAAAATGACAATAGTAAACACTCATTTTTCAGTTAAAGACAGTTCATCATTGAATTCAGTGATGTCATCATCCAGCTCAGTTCAGTTTAATAGTATCTTTGCAATCATTTGCAATCAAGTCAACGATATCGCTGGAAATGAAGTGTCCCCAACTAAGCAAGCCAGAGGCGACAGCGGCAAGGAACCAAAACTCCATTGGTGACAGAATGGAGAAAAAAAATAAATCATGGTTTAAGATTTTGGTCATATCATCCACCTGCAAGCATTTTCACAGAGAAGTCAAATGAAAGTCAAGCCATAACACTGTCATCAGTCCATATGACTTATCTTCTGAAGCCATTCCACACCTTTGTTTGAGGACAGTCATTGGTAACTAAACATCTTGACATGAAGAAAGTAAGTCATAAGGGTTTGAAATGACAGAATTCATTAAATCTGTTAAATAACACCAAGCCTTCTCTATCTGTGGATTATCTTTAGCATTTGCCATTTTTGACAGTTTCACAGCAGAATGTGCAACCTGTGACGCCATTATGAAATTAACGCACTAACTCTAACAGCTGAATCTAACAGCTAATCTCCACTATAAAAGCGTCATTAGATATTAGGGATGCTCCGATCAGGATTTTTGCAGCCGATACGGAGTACCGATTTCTTGTGATGGTGATCGGCCGATACCGTTGCCGATTCTGATGCTTCAAGTTTTATATAGACGTTTCATCTGGCGCACGCACCTGGCCCAAAGTTAACTTCCGGTCTGTGTTTGTTTATCAGTCTGGCTATGGCGCCGGCTACAAACGCAGTTAAAGTTAAGGTGATGAGTAGACTGAAGTTGGGCTCAGGTGGTTGTGCTGTGGGATATGTTTCCCATACATTTATTTATTTGTGGCACTAGCCACAATATCAAAACTGACGGATTTTCCAAAAGGCTTCGTTGAATAAACATGAGCACGTACAAAAATCAAAACGAGGCGTGGGTATTTTTGTATCACTGTATTTCTGAAGGAAGACTATCTTTAGAACATTTTCGATGTCATTTTCATTTCATCTTGCATGTTATATGCCTGATAAAGCAGCGTTTGTGAGCTCAGCGCTGTTTTGTGTACACAGCCGTTACTGGGGAAACCTCTGTTTCTCCCACTTTAAAGCACCTCCAGCTGGCAGAGAATGAATTTGCATTTTCGGTAGGTCCGTCTGATTTACGCAGCAAACGGGTCGGGTAATAAAAAATGCATTCTGATTATTTGCGGGTGGATAAAATAAATCATAAATGATGCAAATATTAACTACATTTTTTTTAATTACATTTTTTCATGAGGCAGACGATTTCGTGTGTGTGTGTGT
>NW_015540859.1:257834-286322 GCF_001515605.1 Sinocyclocheilus anshuiensis | reverse complement strand
TGTGTTTGTTTATCAGTCTGGCTATGGCGCCGGCTACAAACGCAGTTAAAGTTAAGGTGATGAGTAGACTGAAGTTGGGCTCAGGTGGTTGTGCTGTGGGATATACATTTATTACATTTATTTATTTGTGGCACTAGCCACAATATCAAAACTGACGGATTTTCCAAAAGGCTAAACATGAGCGCCGTTACTGGGGAAACCTCTGTTTCTCCCACTTTAAAGCACCTCCAGCTGGCAGAGAATGAATTTGCATTTTCGGTAGGTCCGTCTGATTTACGCAGCAAACGGGTCGGGTAATAAAAAATGCATTCTGATTATTTGCGGGTGGATAAAATAAATCATAAATGATGCAAATATTAACTACATTTTTTTAATACATTTTTTTCCATGAGGCAGACGATTTTGTGTGTGTTCGTTCGCCTGATCGGGACGTTGCAGTGACAGAAACGGTGACATTCCAGATAAAGTTTGAAAGGAGTAAAGCCTGTATTAAATCTATTGAGTAGGCTAATATGGCCAAAGAAGATATTTTGTTTTATAAATAAATGTTCATTTAAAAGCAGCCCACGATCAGCGTGTTATGTTACCGTTATCCTTTACGGCTCCGACGAGGTTTTGTTCCATCCTCCACGCTGTGACAACTCACAGAAGACTACTTTTAGTCAAGCAGCGCGGAGAGCCGCTTCAGAAACGTGCCGCGGCTGGCTGGTATTAAACACAAGCACTGACTAGAGCGGCTGTGATTAGCTCCGGTGGCCGTGGAGTCGTAACGTGCCGCAGACGTGTGCAGTGAGGCTCTAACATCACTGAATCTGCTGTTAAAAATGAACCATCCATTCCTAATAACATCATGCAAAACATACATGACAAATAGCGAATTTTTCATTGTTTCTCGAAACATCATTTCCACACTGGCCATGACATGACTGTGGCGCCAAATCATTTATGTCCCCACGCATCATGTACGTCGTCACGCGTTGACCTCATCAAATTGCGATTGGTTCGTGAAAACGGCCAAGTTAGTGAGGTCCGATCGAGTCATAAA
This sequence comes from Sinocyclocheilus anshuiensis, assembly GCF_001515605.1. Classification (NCBI taxonomy): domain Eukaryota; kingdom Metazoa; phylum Chordata; class Actinopteri; order Cypriniformes; family Cyprinidae; genus Sinocyclocheilus; species Sinocyclocheilus anshuiensis. The sequence continues at coordinate 285,277 of NW_015540859.1, read as the reverse complement.
ATGTGATTATCGGCCGATACCGATCTCCGGCCGATCGATCAGGGCATCCCTATTAGATATGTGTAATAAAAGTGGGATTTTGTAACGGCATACCTTCATGTCCTCTTTGCCAACTACAATATCCTCAGATCCAGGAACAGACTGCAAAGAGGGGATCTGTTGATACAGGTTAGGGAAGCACACCAGCGAACCAAGAACTGTCTGAGCCTCGATCCGCGGAGCCTGACATGAGCATGAATGGAGAAAACACCAACATGAAGCTGTGTGCTTCTGTAAGTAGTGTAGATGCAGACTGACAGCAGCAGCGGTACCTCAAAGGAGTCAGTGTTGAGGACACGAGCAGCCGCGGTGATGAAGTCTCCCACCAGCATGGTGAAGCCCGGCAGACCCAGGAAGAAGAAGCGTGGTGAGCACCACCTAATCATCGTGTTCAACACATCCTGAGCACATCAGAACACGAGAGAGGAGGAACAAAAAATCATGTTTTTTGGATGAAGTACACAAATCAAGTACTTGAATAGGTAAGGATATACAAAAAAAAAATATTACTCGATATTACTAATAGATGAATACATTGAATATGTACTGATCTGCACATAAGCATTCATCTTATTTTATTACCAAAACATGCACTATAAAAACTTTAATATACTACAATATCTATTTATGTTACTGCACTTCAAGTGTGCAAACAACTGAAAATAACAAAATATACCATATAGTAATTAAAAAATGAACAAAAACTAAATGTGTGGTGAGAAATAGTATAAACACAGGCTACAATTCTTTAAAAAAAAAAAAAAAAAAAAAATTATATATATATGCAAACATGCTCGTTTTATATCATTTGAATCGGCTACAACAGCAGGAAAGAAGCATGCGCATACATTTGTGCTATTTTAATGTTACTTGTTGTTTTTACATATCAAGCATTTCATGCAATGGGTTTACACAACCTACTTAGTTCACAATTAACTCAATACCTAAAGGAATAGTTCACCCCAACATTTTGTCATCATTTACTCACTCCCACATCGTTCCAAACCTGTATGAGTTTCTGTCTTCTGTTGAACACAAAAGATGATATTTTGAAGAATTTTGAAGAACCAAACAGTTGTTGGTCCCCATTGACTTCCATAGTAGGAAAATAAATACTATGGAAGTCAACTGTTTTGATTACCAGCATTCTTCAAAATATCTTCTTTTATGTTCAACATAAGACAGAAACTCACACAGGTTTGGAACAACATGAGGGTGAGTAAATGATACAATTTTCATTTTTTGGTGAACTATCCCTTTAGTATGTATCTCAAAATGTATGTGCCATGTAATAATCAATACTAAAATTCTGAATTAATAACTTATTTTTCACACCATCAGTCAGTCACACACACACACACACACACACACACACTCAAGGTCAATACAAGTCAGACAGACATGAACAACTCAGTGCCTTGGAAAGTGATTGGATCATTGAGTTGTTGGGATCAATTCACGAATGAATCATTCACTGTGTTTCGGTACAGATTCATATAACATTGCTATTGCATTTCAGAGTTCAAAATAAAGAGGAACAAGAAGTGTGCCAAAAAACAAACAAAAAAATGACTCCAATAAATTACATACATTTAAAAAAAAATGTACAGTACAACTATTTTGTACTGACAGATTCAAACTCCGGTTAACCACATACAACATTTCGAGGCACAATCTCTGGACTTCATACGTTACTTTGAAGGTGTGAAACATTACATAACTCGGAGTGTATGCTTTAACCACTTTATAAACCACCAACCATTTCTGTCTCCCTCACATCAGTTTCTTGAAACCACTGTGCCATGTGCACAAACAAACAAATGCATAAACAAACACGGCTGCTCCGTAACTGCCACATTCATCTTCCTTAATTGAATCCTTTGTAAACACCGTCAGACGAAGAAAAAAAACACCAATATAGGCAACCTAGCCGCATAAAAAGAGTCCTGCTGAGAGGGAGATGTTAAATTGGTGGAAGCGGTGCATCTGCAGGGACATTTTACCCTCATTCTGCAATAACTGACCTTTGCAATGCTTAGCAACCAGTAGTAATTAAGCGCCACCAAACTGCTGCGTGATTACCCAAAATGAGCATTTTGGAGGAAGCGGCAATTCTGCAAAGCGGGACTATTATGCAGCGGTAAATACGGCAAGCACGATCTGAATCTACAGCATGTGTGTCTGTGACAATTTAACATGGCCAAACGGTTTAAATGGTCAGAGCAGTGCAAGGACATTTATATGTACAGACACATGGGTGAATGTGCCACGATTGGTCCTTTCCATCTGAAGACTCTAGATGTGCTGCAGCTCTTAGACAAATACCTCAATTTGTGACCTTTACATGACTCCGAACAATGGAGGTAAAAATCAATGTGCTGATGGTCAGTGTGTATTTACTAAATCCAGCCAGCAGTACAACACCTGTTAGCAGTGCTCTTATTTGTTGACTTTCCTGTTCCTATAGCTGTGCACAAAGAAAGGTTTGATCATTAACTTCAGCTTCGGTTTGATCTGGGTTCCTGCACAGATACATTTCACAGCACACTGTTTCATGCCCTTTTTACTGCAGTAAAATAAATGCTTGTACTAATAATTTATTTTAAGCAATAAAATGTATTATACATCAATAAATATTGATGTATGAATCACTCAAAGGGTTATTTTGTGCTGGTAAATCTATTTGTGAACCAGCAACTTTCTACTGATATAAAATCACCATAAAATTGACAATACGTATGTATTTATTTATTTTATGATGCAATGTTAATTACACCCACATCATTATTAATTTACAGTAAATATGTGCCCCTTAATCTTCAGTCAAAAACATTAATGTCCCGTCTTCCTCACAACAGCATGTCTTCTCTGATGAAGGCAGAGCAATAACTTCAGTTCTTTCCTTACAATAATCTGCTAGTCACCCATTTAGCTTGCACTTCAAATTAAAATACAAATAAATAAATGTAAAAAACAACACATTTACTGCATGTTTTTAAGACTGACATCGCAAAATGTCAATTGGTTGCAAAATTACAGAATCTTGATTTAAATTCTCTTTGTGGCTTTTAATGTTCAATTTTCTTTTTATTTAATCCAACACATTTTCGAAAGTGCTGTTTTCAAACAATTTACTTGATCCATCTTTCGAGTTAAGACTACATTAATGTTTTTTGTTTGTGTTAAAGTAGCACTAAAGTTGACTATTTTGAGGGGGAAAAATAGATAATAAAAATTGTAAAAATATAGTGTATATGGTGTGTCTTATTCCTAAAAGTTCACTCTTAAAACCCTCTCATACTTACATTTAGGTCTCATATGCTAGATAATGACTTTTTTAGCTAAATTTTACATAACTGCATTAAATATAATGCAGATATGTAAAATGCAGCTAAAAAAGTCATTACTTTAAAAAATGTGATAATGTTATATATATATATAACATTATCACATTTTTTCAAGTTGAATTTATGACCATTTTAGCCTCAGAAGGTGTGACTGATGGTGTACATGCACACAACTTCAAAGAGATGCCCAAGTTCTTCAGTGGTAAAGAACTCTATAGTTGTACATACGATTTTAACAGTTATTCAATTTTCAGTGCACCAGAAAATAATGAATACTGTGTTTGAATTGCAGCCCATATCCAGCCCAATTCATGCTGTTTTTGCAGTTGGCTGTTAAACTGTACTGCCGTGTTCTATCAAAAGTGTTTCAGATGTGAACTCTAAGCTCAACTTTAACAGCTCCATCAAATTAATGGTAAAACTACAGCAGAAGAGATGCACTTCTGCACTAGCGTTCACGTTGTCTCTGAGCTCTGTCTGGTCTTCAAATCTGTTCCTGTGTGGATTTGAGGGAGACTTCAAGCCAACAGTGACACAAATAGAATCTATTATGGACACACAACAGTGTGTAGATCCACAACAGTGGCCAAAAGCACTTTCGCTGTCTTTCTTGTCCAATCTCCATTGCTTTTCCATTGCAGCTAAACATTCAGGGAGCTCTTATTTTCTGACCAAATAACAAGAAACAGATATAAAGAGTGAGGCACTCCATCGGCCACAGTGCAGTGCCAGCACACACACACACACACACACACACACACACACACACACACACACAAACACACACAGACCACTGGAGATCTGAACATGTTTCATCACAGTGCATTATCATCAAAACCACAAACAAACAAAACCTGTTCAGGAAAAAAAACCTAAAGAAAAAAAAAAAGATTGTATATTAGTCAAGATCAGATCAGACTAACTCTCTTGATTATTCAATAATGATTCTTTGTCAACGTTTAGGAGAGAAGCATTTTATCAAGTACAGAATCAGGCAGCTTTACTGCATCACAAGAAAGAAAGACTGTTGCACCATCTAGTGGTCGACTGCATGAACTTTTTTATTGTTTTTTTAAAGGAATATTTTAGATACTTAAGTTCTACAAGCAGAATTTGAGGCATATCGTCAACAAATCATTAAAAATGTATCTCTTAAAATGAAAGAGAAGAGAATGAAAAACAATACAGCAATGCATTTTCAATTAAAGACTAAGAACAGTCTTTGTTATTGAGATGTACAGTTGTCTAAAACCTCTTTTTATTGGTGGAAGTACTTTTTCTGGATTAGTATGATTTATTTAATTCCTCTGGAGCTTCCACAACTCCTATGCCATGTCCCTTCCTGGGTGTATGTATATATATGCATACACATATGCTTACAATCGATAATGTGCCAAACAGAAGTGTAAAACCAAGAACAGATCACAAGCAGGTTTAATAAAACGCATGCAGAATCAGCTGTACCTGATCATCGCTGGTGAAGCCTTTGTGCATGACGTGGTAGAGGTGCACCAGGAAGTCACTGTTGGGCAGCACGTCCTGATGTTTGGTCATCATCTCACAGATCAGCTTATATGCCTGGAGCTTCCCAGCCTTGAACTCTGACGGCAGCATGGTAGCCTGAACACACACATCATAAGTCATTCAGTAATCAGTGTGCCTACTCTTATTCAACACAAAAAGTCCAGAGTAAATACAGAAAACGTGGCCGAATTAGCATATTCATGACATCACTGTGCTCTATTTGCATTCCACCTAGTACTTTACATCTGTTTGCTTCTCTCCTGCATTTGAATAGAGATGAATTCCCATTAAAACTCACACCAAGAATGATAACCATAAAGATAACTATAACTACATTAGCAGCCACACCTATCAATGCATGATAAGATTCTGTTTATTATAAAAATGCGCTGTAGTTCTGTCATCCGCCACTTTAAATGTTTTAAAGTCAGTTGGATTCTAATTGGCTACCAAATGTTTTTTATTGTTCAACAGTTGGAAAAAAATAATTCTGTAAGTGATTCCAACTATAATGTTGCTTTATTCCTTTATCGTTATAGTTGTGATATGGACTGTCCTGTTTTTATATTTAGAATGATTATTAAAGTTATATCTGTATTGTTATCGTTACAGTTATTGTCCTGTATCCTTTTCTGTGTCAGGCAACGTAACAAGCAACGATGCATTTATTTGATTAATAAGAAAAGGACCATTGTGAAACAGCTTTCTATGTGAGTATGTTTTAAAATATAATTTATTCCTGCGTTTCAATGCTGAATTTCCGCTCTAATCATTCTAATAAACTGATTTGCTGCTCAAGAAACAATTTTTATTATCAGTGTAAAAAAAAAATAGCATTAATTACTTGCCCAATTTTATTTTTTTTTACTTACCCTAAAAGAAACCCAATTACAATCCCAATCTGAGGCAGATTATTCCCAGGTGTAGACAGTAATGTTTCTTGGCTGATCATCTGTGAAACTCTTGTAGTCTAACAGCAGAGAACGTTCCTGATGGAAAATGTATGCACATTACCTTGAAGAGCCAGGAGGCCAGCATGCGCAGAGGAGGGATGAACAAGGGTCTGGCCACGGCTGTGTCTGCATCCACTCTGATCCCAAGATTATCTCTGATCTGAAACACCAGTTCAGGATCTTTTGCATTTCATTTCTAAGTTAACTGTAAACAAGGCTTTATGGGGAACGAAGGGAACCTACCTTGGCCAGCTTGTGCCAGAGCTCGTAGAGGTAACTGAAGACCTTGGCGTGGATGCGGGCACAGCGGATGCTGTTCACATCACCTAGAATCCCCAAGATCCTCCTCCAGAGAACGAAGGCCGAGTCGGCGTGCCAACCGGTCAAACTGCCGCCGGCGATGATGCTGACGTCATCAGCCAGAAACTCACTGCTGTCTGTAAAGAAGAGCAGACACACAGAGTGAGCAACTAACTAAACCTTTAAGAAGCCTTGAAAGATCTTCTGGTTGATGTTGGCTTGGTTAAGAAATAAATGGCGTTTAGCCCTATAAAGTCTGTCTGTCTGTCTGTCTGTCTATCTATCTTATTTTATTACACACATTTCTAAGGTCTCTAAATGATCAACATGATCCAAATTTAGCTGAAAAACCCATTGCACACAATCTACTACATTCCTTCTATCGTCTGATTGATGCCTTTTAGTATAATATTTTCTCCCTTTATCTACCCGTTACATGTGTCTTTTTGTTGTGAATTTTTTAATTGTAAAGTAGACATAAGAATAACTTTGATATTGTTCGTAATATTTCAAGACAAACACATACTGGAAAAATCATGTTCAGTTGTCAGTCTCAAATATGATCATCAGGCCTTTGATGAATGTTTATTTGTTTATTTATCTCTCAGTCATCATTATATTGCATTGCATTATATGTTTTGATCATAAAACTACTTAAATATCATCTTATTAAGACACGATATTGGGAGATATAGAGTGACGACGGATATTTATAACATTTTATGTTAGTATCTGTGATACAATTATAAAGATCTCATTGATTTACATCACAAGCGATCAGAATTTCATCTTACTTTTTGGTCATATGAATATCAGCATCTGCACCACATTGCATATTTTCGCTCAGTTTGTGTCTCTGAATAAAACTGAGGTGTATTTTACTGCTGAGCTTTATAGAGATTATACTATATGAGCCATAAAAACCCATTTGGTGGAACACTAGAGAATGTGTTCGTATACGGTTTACTTTCTTAGTTTAAAATTCTGTCTAATAATTAATAAGACAGAACTGTTAAACTGAGACAGCTAACTAATGAAGTGCTCAAATGTTTAGGCACAGTCAAAATAAAAGTCCCACTTCTCACACATCAGCCAAACAGAAATAATTAAATAATAAAAAAATGCCATGTTCCTGTCCATGAAGAGCATTTCAAATGAGTTATTTCTGAGGTTTCATTTTGGTCAAGATATTGTCTTAGAAGAACGCTGCCTGTGTGAAGGTCTGGAAATATGCTGCCTTGGACGGATGGAGGTAGAGTGAAGTACACAAGATGAGTTTGGTCTGAGGGAGGTTGAGAGGATGAGTGCAATACCCAGATGGTGAGGCACATTCATGGCATCTTCCAGGAGCTGAGGGCCCTCACAGCAGCCATGAGGCACGAGGAGAGCCGGAGACACTGGAGGACAGTGAGGAGGGGCGGCACAATCTGACCCTACACAACAACACAGTGATGGATGGAAGGGTGGTGGAATCACATCTTACACAAACAAGGAAAACAAACACACTTACAGACACATGAGGCACAAGAGCTGATCCTGATATAATCATCGAATAATCAGTAGCAGATGCTAAGATGATTTAAAGCAGTGCTTCTCCACCTTATTCAAAGGCCCGACACTTCCCTGAAAACAAACTTCAGGATTACAGGCTTTTTGAATGTACTTCAAAGGCTTCCCCTCTTTTTAACCATATTTAACCATGACTTTTACAATCGTTAGTGATTTACTAAATAAAGGGGCGGTCACGCAATATTATGTTTGGACACTGCAATGGTTGTGATATCATGTCACACACTGCAGTCCCATTTTTAATCATAAATTCAACATATAAAATATAATAATATGTATGAATGTATTTTTTTATTACAGCATTTAAAAAAAAAATTTGGGGTGGGGGGGTGACCTTTGCATGAACTTGTTTACTGTCTCCCACATTCACATATAATATGAATGTAAGTATTTTTTCAACACAAAGATTTTTTACACACAATTTCAATCCAACGAATGGTCATTATAAAAAAAAATGTCGATTGGCTTTTAAAATTTTACTAATTTACATGACTTAATTATTTTATTAGTGTTTCTCATATACCCAGGTTTTCCAAGGCATTGGGAACCCTGGTCCTTCAATAAATAAATAAATAAATAAAATAAAAACATAAAAATAACATGTAATAAATAAATAAATAAATAAAAGTTGCTGAGAAGATAAATTAAAATAATAACTCAAGATCTTGATAATTTATTTATTTTTAGCTTATTTTAATGATACCCTTTTCCTTTTCTTTTTTTTTTAAACAATTTTAGCATCTTGATTCCCCTTGGACATTAGTGGACATCGGGCTTCTGGTTGAGAACCACTGATTTAAAGGAATGTTCTGGGTTAAATATACCGTTCTACTCACAGCACCGGTGGCAACCTAGTCTATGGATAATAAACTGTTTACAAATACTGTGTTTATTTGTTTTTTTAATGTGCCTATATGACATGTATACAAGGCGTTTTTTTCTAGCATTAATCTCATGCTAACATGTATAATCTTTAAGTGTATAATGTTTAAGTTTCAATAAAGTGTGATGAATTGTCTATTTGTAATGTTTATTCTGGTGCTGTCCAATTACCTTACAGACTTCCAGTGCAAGTGTGTTGCATTTTTTCAAACTGCCAATCACTGACAGAATCCCACAGATGCTGCTGTATAATTCCCTCTATAATTAGCCCCGGACTATTCCTTTCATCATATGCCGTTCTGCTATTATCTTCATTATAAATACTGAGACCAAAGTAGTGGGCAAGAACAACAAGAACATCAAGAACAAGACAACTTTCACAGAGTGGTGTGACAGCTACTGCTGTGGGTTGACACAGATGGGACACATGAGTGCTGGGTAGGATCAAGGTTCAGAGGGGATGATCTGTGTTAAGTTCTGGTACCTGCCAGTGCTTCAGTGTGGCTGAGCAGGAGGCTCCTCTGGCTCACTGTGTCCACAGTAACACTCATGCTCATGCTCATGTCATGTGCAGAGGGAGAGTCCGGTTCCTCCTCGACCGCGTGCCACGCCAGCAGACCCACCTCAGCATCGTTCAGATAACCATTAGACGTCTCACTGCTCACACTCTCACCTGACAGAAGAGAGGTTATATTGACAAAATCATTAGTTATCACATGGCGCTCTGAAATGCAGATCTCTGTGGTCTGATAATGTATAACCGTATAGACCGTTCATATGGAGTTCATATCTGAAGATGGTGCTTCTTTTATGTCTCTCATAACACACCACACACTCACCCTCTTTTGTTTCATACAGACGCATCTGGTGACATCTTGATTTTTGGAAGCTCTGTGTTTAGTGAGCTAATAAAGTTAAGTCCAATTATTTACTTACATGACAAGTAGCCATGTAAAAGGCAGCATAATGTACATCCAGCTAGTCAGTTGTCATCTTAAATAATATATATATCTGGTAGTGCTGGGGGTGGTGTGCGGGAGTATTAAAATATAGATAATTTAATCATAAAATGACTATTGTTTTGCATTAATAAGTGCAGTTACTAATAATATTACATGTTCATTTCTTGTTGTTTTTCTTTAGTTTATTGTTTATACAGATTTGACAGTAAAGCACTAAGCTTGAGTTAAGATGCATACAAAATGTACTTTTATTAACAACAGTAATATGTGCAAAATCTAATTTTTATATAGAAAATGTATATATTCCACTCTTATTAAATGTACCATTATTCTTCTAGTATATGGAACTGACCAACTTCAGTGATTATGTGTGATTTAGTAGCAAATTGGAAGAAAAGTTTGTTTTTCAAGGCACTTTGTGACTTTTCTTACTTCATACACAAAAAAGTGTAAAATTCTGACAAAATCTGATTTCTTGATGATTTGATATTTTATAATAGTGAATTTATAATTTCAAAATATAGAGAAAAAGTAGAAATGAATGATTAATAAGCCAATAAGTGCCCCTCTGCTGCCGTCTACTGGTTATAATTGTGATTGTTTGTTTACCACAAAGTATATTTTGGTCATCCCATTAAAAATAACATTCAAACTGGATCATTTTAGACCTTTATGAAATGAATGATGTAATGCATTTGATTATTTCTACCACAACACCATGGTTACAGTTCGCGTTTTCGCTTCTGGTTTCCTGAAGTATGTCAGTGCTCTTTATAACTGAGAATTCTGTGCAGAATTTAAATATTCTCACTAGATCTCGCAGCAACCTTATCATTGTGTGGCGAATTCAAACGCTTCTCACTGAATCTCGCAGCACTGTTGCATCTGTGCAGTAACAGTGTCGCGAAATCAACTTTGGCTCCCGAGTAAAGCTGTTCTGAGCTCGGACAAGTCTGTTTGCGTCGCGGTGCGAGCTGATGAACGGTCCGCGCTATGCAGCTGAAACGTAGCGCGGTTTAGTTTCGCTTTCGTTCATCAAACGGGGGAAAAACACCAGTGTGAAGGGATGTGTTAACGATGTGAGTGATATGTATAGTATATACACACACACACAGATACATTTATTATAATTATTAGTTAATGTGTTATTTTATTACTGCATTATTTTGATAATTATTTATAATATAACATAATTCCCCTAGTAAAAAAGTAATATATTTAAAATCCATTTATTTCAGACTAAGTATAGTTCAAATCTATTAACATATATTTACTGACATATAACTCGAGACATACTGATATAAAAATTATAATTAAACTTTACTTGGCCTATTACTTGTGCACAATGCACTTTTCTTAATATTAAGTCTAAAATGTGTTTTAATGTCACTTTTGATGAGTATTGTGTGATCTTTCAATATTATCAGACATTAAATGCAAAATATTTAAAGTGTACCTGAAGTATACTTGCAATAGTTCCACTTTAGCACAATCAAATATACTAAGTATGTCTTTAAATGTACTTCAGCACTACTTCTGCACAATTAAAGTGCATTAAGTACAAAATTAGTTGTTCCATATTAGCAGACTTTAAGAATGCCAGTTTAGTATATTAAAAGTACAACTGCAGGACATTTTATTAAGTACATAAATATAAAAATGTATTTGTAGTATACTTAGCATGAAATAAATGAATTTCAAATACATTTAAGTATATTTATTTTTCACTAGGGTCCTATTGATATTTTCATAATACTGTATACTAATAAATTATGTATATCAAACTACCTTACTATTCTTTCTTTTAATTTAAGATATTTTGCATTTTTGTTCTATTAAAATCAAGCATAAACCAAAACAAAACAAACAAAACTTAATTTTTACATTATTATTATTAGTAGTAGTACTATTATGGTATACAACCAAGCAAAAAAGAATGCAAAAAAAGAAGAAAGAAAGATTTTTTTTTTCTTTTAACAAGAAGAACAGAAAGATGCCAAGAGCGATCATCGAACAAAGCTCACTTTTCTCCCGTAGCTTAATCTTCAGAAATGCTGGAGCTCCGTCTGCTGGATAATCCAGATCTGCTGGACTGCTGCTCTGCCGGATCAGAATCTGAGAATATCCACAAAACTTCAATAAAATTAGCACGTGAAGAATCATTTCATAAATCAATGGCAATGCAATGTTACTGACCGTGGGAGCGTCGCCCTCTCTTTTCCCTGTAGAGCTGCTCTCTGACACAGATTCATCTCTCTTCTGACCTGTGTTTCATACCAGTAGCCCACATATCAGAAATCATGCTGCCTGACTGTGATTTTCAAGCAAATTCCTACAGCAGACTAATTCTTAGTTTAAGTTACATTGGCTAATATGACAACTGTGCAAACAATCCAATGCATGTATTTTGTTTAATGGCATCTTTTTGCTAAGTGCTATGAATAAACATCAGTATCACTAATATCAATACAGATGTGGCCCTTCCTGTTTCATAATGAATGAAACTATTTTTACACTTCTCAATACAAAAGTTCTCTAACATGGTGCTTTGCGTCACTGCTTTGGTAAAGCATCACAATATGGCTCAGTGCCTTTTGCAAAAGGCTGAGATTTATTTAAATAAGCATATAGTCTATCTGCATTTCAAAGCAAAGCACAACACTGTTCACACAATTTGTAAACCAGCTTTCAGAGAAACAGCAGTTGTCCACAAAAATAAAAGCTCTTTATATACTTGATGCAAAAATAATAATTTTTACATGTGCATTTATTTTATAGTGAAGCTGTATTACAATAGTTATTTAGGGAAAACAATACAAAATTTCAAGGTCCAGGTTTCAAGTCAACACTAAAAATACTTTATATTGTTCAATTTGGTCAGAGGAAAAAAATTTAGATCTTCATTAAGTTATTCTGGGGCAGATATTTAGTAGTCCTCAAAACATCTGATTTCACCAGTAGATTTAAAACATTATTTTTAAGGGTTTCTACCTATAATATTTAAAATGAATAGAATCACTGACACTATACTAAATCACAAAAACAATTACCACAACACAACTGTCAAAAACTGTATTAATATAAAGTTAAGACATACAGTATGTTATGAGTAACATCTGTGTCTAACACAACTCTGTATTTTCAGCAAAGCAGACTGATGAATATTTATATGTTGGTGTCAATCACATTTACAGGTAATTGTTCTCATACTGTCTCTAAGGGTGTGTTCACACCTGTCTTTGTTTGTTTGATTCGACTGAATCGAACTCAAGTTGGTTTCCCCCCTTGGTGCGGATCTTTTGGGCAGGTGTGAATACAGCAATCGCACTCGGCTGTGCACCAAACAACCGTCCCGAGACCCAGCTGAAGAGGTGGTCTCGGTCCACTTCCAAATGAACTCAAGCACACGTGTGGTTTGGTTTACAGTTTCTGGTTCACTTGCAAAAAGTGCAGTGTGAAAGTGAACCGCACCAAACAAAAAAAAAAATCAACATTGTATTTGGTCCTGGTGTGAATACACCCCAAGTATATAATGATTATTAGTGGGTTTAAAGTGTAACCCAAATAAATGCTTCAAATACAACATGCCGTTTTTTTCTTCTTTTTTTTTTTTTTAGAAAAGCAATCTCAGGCTACGTTTACACGACAACGATGTAGTCAAAAACGAAAAAGTTTTTCCCTTGCATTTTAAAAAAGTTTCACGTATACACGACAACGTTTTCAAAATGATTTGCGTTTATACATATCCGCTAAAACAGCCAAAAACATATGCCAGGCCAGTAGTTGGCGCTGTCACCTTGTTAGTAAACAGTACCTGTAGGGAAGTGACAATTATGTTGTATATGATGCATCTCCGCTGTTGGTTGTAATATTGGTGAAGTAAATCCACACTTTGCTGAAGAAGCGTTAGCAAACTCTTGAGCAGCAACAACAGTACCATGTACTCTGCCATTGTTGTGTATGTTTGTTCACGCTTGCCTTTAAAATCGACACGTACTGTGCATGTCTACATACCTAACACGCACTACACACGCACATGACGTCACCATTTTCAAAGATTCCCGTTTTGGGAAACGATAACGTTGGCGTTTTCAAAAACTTGCACTTTGAAACCCGTTTTCAAAAATATGCGTTTTCAGTTCCCAAAACGTTGTCGTGTAAACGAACAGGCAAAACGCATAAAAAGTTTCCCGTTTTTGGCTGAAAATGTTGTCGTGTAAAAGGCCCCTCAGTCATTTTAGACTGTAAAAATCAGTCCCCTGAAATTCTGCTGACACTGTTTTTTTGTTTTTCTGAAAGTACTGAAGAAGTGACGAGATTCATATGTCAAAAGTACTATTCAGCAACAAGCGTTTATTTCTACACCCATCCAGTCATCAGTCTATTACTGAGTGTAATGTGTGAGATTGTGTGGGTACCTGGGAAGGTGTCGCTGATCTGCTGTGTGATGTCAGAGGTGCTACTACTGCGGGGCAGAGGACTGTCTCCATCCCCCATCTCACATTCAGACAGCTGACACTCCTCCACGTCTAGTGGACAAACACACACACACCTGACTCAATTACCATGCTTACCAGAACTCACAAGAAAAACTTTCTATTCATGGGCCATTTTCATACTAACAGGGCAAACCTGCATGCCGAAAATCTGATTATAAACTGTGCTTTAATAATTAAGTGGAAGTTTGCCACAAGCAGTTCTGAGGGCACTAATGGAAAACACCTTCTGAATTTGCACGATGATAGAGAATCGAGTAAAATAAGTTATATAGTGCGCTTAAACACTTTCCATCTGGCTTGTGAGGGTTTCAATCTCATTGACTGTCTACAAAGTTTGCATGCTCTTGCAAACACACTAAAGTTCCAAGTAGATGCTCCACATGCGTCTAGAGATACTCTTTAATTCAGTTCTTGGAGTGTGAATGAAGTGAGCGAGTGTTTCCATTAGTGCTCTCTGCACTTCCTCTGGTGGTCTGGATTGAAAGGAAATAGAAGTATCCTTGTAAAAACAAAGCATTTATACACTGGATTATCTGCCTTTTCCTGGCTATGCTAAATCTGAAATGAAAGCAGATGACGGCAAGATAGAAAACGGGAAAAGAAAGTTCCGTGCCGGAGACAGGAAACAGGAAGTTACCTGAAAGTCTGTGAGAGCAGTGAGAGTTGTGAGAGATGCCAGGTAAGAAAGAGCTGACAGTGTGGAGCAGCATGGGCACACTCTTAGTGGCTGGCAAAGCCTCACAAAGATGCACACAGTTGCTGATAGACTGACTTCGCTTAGCTGCCCACAGAAACAGCGAAGGAGAGCGCAGGGGAGAGAGAGAAAGAGACAGACAGACAGACAGACAGAGAGAGAGACGGGGAAAAGGATCAGTTGCATTCTACAGCTGTGGTAATAGCAAGACAATTTATTAAAGGTGAAGCGTGTCATTTCTGTGCCAGCAAACTCACACCTCTGGCTGAGCCAATATTTAGGCTTCAGAATTCGTAAAGTTGTGTTCATTTGTAAAGATTATTCTGAAGAACAAAACCTTTTGTTGGTCACAGAACTTAATTTCTGCAATAATCCAAAAGCCAATGGAAAATCCTATTGGTTTTTGTGAAGGGAACCAGGGTGATGCTGGCTTATGGGTCAGCCTGCAAAAATACGTCAACACTGCTCAGACTGATGGTTTGTTTTAGGGATGTTCATTTTAACCTGTTAAAGGGGTCATATGATGCGATTTCAATTTTTAATTTCTCTTTGGAGTGTTACAAGCTCTTGGTGCATAAAGAAGATCTGTAAACTTGCAAAGACTAAAGTCTCAAATCCAAAGAGATATTCTTTATAAAAGTTAAGAGTCAGCCACGCCTACCTAAAATGGCTCGTTCTAACACGCCCCCACATATCTACGTCACGATGAGGGAAGATTTGCATAACGCCGCCCAAATGTTCACGCAAAGAAAGAAGGCGTAACTTTTATTCTCGCTGTAGTATTGTTGTTGCCGCCGCCATGTCGTGAAGGCGCTGTATGATTCGGTGTGAAAGCGAAACTACTTTGTTTGGCTTCCAAAAATGGACTGTTTGCTGCATTTTTCGGATGTAAAATGAATCCCCGGGAAACAAATGTTAGTATTTTTAACGGGTCACAGACACTTATCCTTTTTTAATTTAATTCAGTTCTAATTTAAAATAATCTTGTCGGTTAATAATTGGTTAACGAGCATCGGTTGTCGGTTAGGAAAAATAATAATAACATCCCTATAGCTTGTTTAAAAGCATCTATTAATTAGCTTACTTCGAAATGTCTCTGCATTTTGAACTGGAATAGGAGACAGTATTTTAAAATCCTCAAAAATGACACACTTCAGCTTTAAATGAACAGCACGTTGTTCCCAACCCTGCAGTAACAAAAAAGAGGTTGTCATTGAGTGTTTTTTTTTTTTGTCTATTGATGTTTTGGAAATGCCGATAATACTTTGAAACTGAAATCAAGTGGGATTTAAGCAAAACAATAATGGAAAATACAATTATGCCAACAGTCGCGTTTCTCAGATTCACAAACATAAAAAGGTCCAAAACAAATGCATACAAGAACCAGATGAGAGTAACAAAATGGCTAGGGTGCTGACCTAGGTGCACCCTAGCCAGGTGCAATATTGTTGTTAGGAACAACAATATTGCACAGCCTTTTCACTATCTTAGCCATTACCCTGTTTGATTCATCATTATAAAATGAATAATGAACGTATGAATATATCCACAGAAAACAATACATCTGAAAAAGAGAACACTGTAGGTTTTATATGCCTAATCGATGGAAATGTTTATTTAGGAATTAAAAAATAAATATAATTAATTATTCACAAAAGTCCATTTTACAGAAATATTGTTTAGAATCAGCATGCAAGTTGTGATTATCTTTTTTTCTGTATTGTGAGGTATATGAGAGTAAAATGGCTTATAAAAACAGAAAAATTATCAAGGATGGGACTTGATTTTGTCCATTGGGATCACTGGATCTTTGTCATTTGCGAATTGCTGCAATATCCTGTGTGTGATAAGTTGCTGAAGGGGTGAAGTTCTTGTCCCACGCACACAGGAACGTTATTTCAATTAAAATGCCATTATTTTGATTAAAGATGAGCACATGACTTTAAATAATAATAATGATAAAGTGCACAGATAAATCACTTACGGTAAACAAAACAATATTCCATAAAAAATAAGAACTGTCAGTTTTGATTTCAGGGGGACTTTAAAGATAAACCTTTTAGTACAAAAACACCGGTAATTCCCACCTCATGCTCTTAGCTCTGATTAGACTGCATCACATCTGGTCAGGCAGTTGCATACAGCTGTAAACCTAAGAAATTTCAGTGCTAACGAAGCTCAAATCTGATCTGAAAATCCCAAATATGCATATAGTCAGAACTTGACACAACTCCTGTACTACTCTCCACTGGAAATTAATGACTTCCAGTCGGTCTTTCATCAGAGATAGAAAAGGTGGCTTGAGAATGACAGTCTGACACAAGCGATAAAAAAAAAAAAAAAGTAGAATGAATCTTCTACACGAGTGACCTGTAAGTCTGGTGGCTTACAGTAACACTACACACCTTTCCTCTCTTCAAGCTCCATTGATATATCAGTCATGTCTATGTAATCAGGGTCAAGGGGTTGTTGAAATTACTAAGCCAAAGTATGAGCAATAGTAAATACAGAGTTCTGGCATGAAACTCTAGATGGCGCAGTCTGATAGGTCTTGCTCAATCCGACCTGGCGACATCAGTCACATGGCAGCTGATTGGTTCTCTCCTGTATCGGTAGCCAATGAGCTTACTGCTCAGTATTCAAATACCTGGCTTTTGTTTGCTGTAGCAGTTTGCAGCGCACTTCAGAAATCCTCCACTTTCCCCAGCTCCACCTTTATAGATCTTCTACGAGGTAGCATTCATGTAAGCTATATGGGGGTTATTCATATGTGTTATACAGTATGTCATTTGCGAATTGCTGCAATATCCTGTGTGTGATAAGTTGCTGAAGGGGTGAAGTTCTTGTCCCACGCACACAGGAACGTTATTTCAATTAAAATGCCATTATTTTGATTAAAGATGAGCACATGACTTTAAATAATAATAATGATAAAGTGCACAGATAAATCACTTACGGTAAACAAAACAATATTCCATAAAAAATAAGAACTGTCAGTTTTGATTTCAGGGGGACTTTAAAGATAAACCTTTTAGTACAAAAACACCGGTAATTCCCACCTCATGCTCTTAGCTCTGATTAGACTGCATCACATCTGGTCAGGCAGTTGCATACAGCTGTAAACCTAAGAAATTTCAGTGCTAACGAAGCTCAAATCTGATCTGAAAATCCCAAATATGCATATAGTCAGAACTTGACACAACTCCTGTACTACTCTCCACTGGAAATTAATGACTTCCAGTCGGTCTTTCATCAGAGATAGAAAAGGTGGCTTGAGAATGACAGTCTGACACAAGCGATAAAAAAAAAAAAAAAGTAGAATGAATCTTCTACACGAGTGACCTGTAAGTCTGGTGGCTTACAGTAACACTACACACCTTTCCTCTCTTCAAGCTCCATTGATATATCAGTCATGTCTATGTAATCAGGGTCAAGGGGTTGTTGAAATTACTAAGCCAAAGTATGAGCAATAGTAAATACAGAGTTCTGGCATGAAACTCTAGATGGCGCAGTCTGATAGGTCTTGCTCAATCCGACCTGGCGACATCAGTCACATGGCAGCTGATTGGTTCTCTCCTGTATCGGTAGCCAATGAGCTTACTGCTCAGTATTCAAATACCTGGCTTTTGTTTGCTGTAGCAGTTTGCAGCGCACTTCAGAAATCCTCCACTTTCCCCAGCTCCACCTTTATAGATCTTCTACGAGGTAGCATTCATGTAAGCTATATGGGGGTTATTCATATGTGTTATACAGTATGTGCAGCAGCAGTATTTCTTACATGCTTACAGCAGCATGTTGTGGATGTATTGGCAGTAGCAAGTCTCGGTACTTGCTCTGCCACAGCAGCAGCAGCAGCAGCAGCATAGCAGATCTATTCCGCCCAGACCAAATACATTAACATACATTGTCATGTACATTACCATGCCAATCCCTCCAAGAGTTGTCATGACAGAACAGTGAACGCCAATAAAAACACACAGACTAAAATGCAGATTCTGTTTCACGACTCCATGAAGGCATCACATCAAAGCGCAATCTGAATGAATGCTGGAAGTGTTAGTTCTGTAAAGAGCATTTTCACCAACAACCGATTGGTATTTTTACTAGAAATAAGCTGAAACAGAGGACACACGCACTCTCGTTTGGCTCATGGCGTCCTTTGATACTCAATCCCGAGAAGGAAATATGAAGCACATTATTTCAAGTTTGCTCTGCCAGCTCTGATAAGACAAAATATTAGCATTCTGTTTTTCTGGCCACTCCATGTAACGTCTGGAGAAAAGCTGTGAAAGCGGAGGGCTCTATTATTCCCTCCACGGCGCGCTTTAATTACCGCCTTTTCTTTCTAGATTACATCGCTTTCGCCGTGTTACCTATTTATGCATATTAATGAGCATTAATTACGCTCTTAATGAAACTATCAAAAAGAGGCAGGCAGTTTGATGAGGCAGCTCTCCTAACGAGGAGGGGAGGACTCTGGGCTGTTTGAAGATCAATGTAGGAGAAATCCAATTAGGCAAAAGAAAAGGGGGGAATTTAAAGCCACATCGTTTCATGTGCGCACACACAATCGAGGATGTTTCTGGGGGCGGCGTGTGCGAGAGGCATCCTTCAGTCTCAAACGCATCTGCTCCAAACTCAACAAGCTCTCCACCATAACGAGATACAATCATCTCCAAACCAGGAAAGATTAAAAGGGAAATATTTCTGCGCATGGAGACAAAGAGACAAACTCATGTTTGAGAGAGAGTGTCACATGGATTCAGTTCCACTCGTTCTATACATGATGACAGCAACAGAAAAAATTCTGTCTCCACAAACGCTGTCCCACGGATGGAATTGTGGAATGCAGTCATAAAAATGGAATTTACAGCATAATGCAAAATGTCTTGGAATTTGGAAAATTTTGCTGGAAGCTGGAAGAAATTGTGACAGAAATACATTGCTATTGTACAGTACGCTTCTCAAAGTATGCATTAATAAAATGATTAAAACTTTTTTTATGGAATATCAAATTTTTTCCTTCATGTTTTAATTTTAACCTAAAGTTCTGTTTTGTAGCACTTTGCAAGACCAAAATAAAATCATTCAATTGTTGAAGTTTTATGAATTTAATTGATTATTCAAATTTAATTTAACCATTAAAAAACAATTCAGAAAAACTGAAATGTAACAAAAAAAAAACAGAATCCAGAAAAAAAAGAATAAGGGGAAAAAATTAAAAATAAAATGCAATCTGGGAAAAACAAAACATCTTCAGGCAAATATGTTTAGAATTAAGTGAATAAAACAAAGCAAGCTGTAAGCAAGTCACCCTGCAGACATCTGAGATAGACTGTGTTCATCTGGAGTGTTCATGAGTGCTGCAGATTAACTCTAACCTGAAGCTTTCTGCCTGACGTTGTTGCGAGCTTTCTCCACAGCGGGAGCTCCAGTGGTGGTGGCACTGCGGAACCTCATGGGTTCCTGAGTGCCCACCTGATCTCCAGAGCTCCTCCAGCTCAAGGAGAACGACCGTGCTGCATCTGTAGACTTCTGGGAGTCCTGCATCACTCCTGAAACACACACACACACACACACACACACACACACACACACACACACACACCATTACTACTGTAACTGTCTCTGATTCAAACCCCAGATATCCAGGGGTGTTACTTTACATGCAAAGCAAACATGTCAAAATGGCATTCACAATCCATTTTCTTGCTTCATAATGTGACATATTTCTGAGTAGAACAAGACATTAGATTTAGGGGATGAAAATGAACTTGATTACCCAAAAGAAAGTGACAGTGTATTGTTTATGGTCAATAAACTTGGGATTAATTAATAAAAGTAGCAATTTCACCATAAAAGCATGTAAGTAAAGTCTGCTGTGTTTGATTACTTTCAGTACTGTGTAAAAGAAAATAAACGAAAAACGCACGCTACTGTATCAGAGTAGTCTTATCATATTAACTACACTCCACAGCATGTTAGATGGTTTAACATGTTACTCACTCTCATTCAAAAGTTTGTGGTCAATAAGATTTGGTAATGTCTATGAGAGAAGTCTCTTATGCTCTTCATATTTTTGTGGAAACCATGGTGTATTTTCTTTAGAGTTAACTGCAGTTCAGTTGCAAGGTCAATTGAAGTACAGTTTCTATCAAGCTAAGATGCAGATTTTTACTGCTCATTTTTTTTTTTAATAAGGACATGACATTTTGATAGCCTTTGTATAGACACTTAAGAATGTATTGCCTATTAAAGCATTATTAATGCATATTTTTCATTTAAAGGGGTCATATGATGCAATTTCAATTTTTCCTTTCTCTTTGAAAAAGACTAAAGCCTCAAATCCAAAGAGATATTCTTTATAAAAGTTAAGAGTAAACCATGCCCTCCTAAAGCGGCTCATTCTAACACGCCCCCACATGTCCGCAAAACTACTTTGTTTGGCCTTCCAAAAGAGGGCACGACTAGAAATCAGTAGTTAAGTTGTATTTACAACTCTGTTCCAAAACAGTTCAACCCAAATATTCAGATGTGTGCAGCGCACTTTATGCTGGCCAATCAGCGTACACCTCGCTTTACAGACCGATGAGCTTTGTAAAAATCGACGCGTTTCAGAAAGGCGGGGCATAGAGGAGAAACAATAATGTACAGTATGTGGAAAATAATGTGTTTTTTGAACCTTAAACCACATAAACACATTTCATTACACCAAATACACAAAATAATGTTCTTTTTAGCAACATCATATGACCCCTTTAATATTTGTGAGTAAAACAATGTATTTGCAAACATCATGCTTATTTTTAAGCATGTAATTTACACACACACAACCACCCACCCCTGCCCCGCTGCTTCTTTTCCTTCTGCTCTGAGAGCTTGTCCAGCGGTAGGTTGTGGAGGTCCAGGCCGTAGACGTGACGGGCCAATACTGCCGTGAGAGAGTCCATGATGCTGGCCCACTCGAACACCAACTCCTCCCAGTGGCTGAGAGAGGACAGCACAGCCAGCAGCTCGTCCCACAGCTCACGAGAGATAAACACGGTCAGGTTGGCCCGCACCCACGCCACGAAGATCGTCTGCAAATGACAGCAGCACACAATTCACACAGCCATTTCAACTACATCATCATACGCAACAAAAACAATCTTACAAGCATTACAAAGCATTACACCAGGTAAAACATTCTACTGCCATTAGAGTTTCATCCAAATTAAACAAAGACCTTATACAAAGAGAGAAATTAAAGAATGTTAGCTTCATGTTTTTGCATCAGGTCTTATCGAGGTCTTAATGTATGACGTGTAAATGACGAACTGGAAGGAAAACATACCTTTATAATTAGATTTATAAGTTAACGTAAACACTGCCTTATGCAATTTTCTTGTTTCCATACAATGTCTAAAATTAAATAGCAATTGAATCGAATGGATCTTGCAGCTGAACTGTTAAATCTAACAGATGAATCTAATCTAATAGGATTCTGTTGTTAACTGTAACCTAACATTATATTTATGTGCAGTAATAGGGCTCCCTACTTAGTTTACAGCATAGCTAACAGAGAAATTGTAATTATAATTGGATTCATTTAGAGACCATGACTTCAAATCCGAGGTATGCAATAATTGTCATTTTTTTTGTACCGTTACATTCCTAACTAATATATAATAATACAGACTTTATATAAGATGTATTTCTGCGATGTGGGCCAAGAGGCATTGGACTTTAAGCAGCAGATGAAGTATATGGTTTTATAAAATGAAAAATAGGAAGCTGAAATTTTCTGCCTCTGACTGTGCACTGTATAGGTTAAAAAATGGCTTTAATGAATCTAATTATTAGAATACCTAAATCCGTTGCTTGTAAATAGTGTTTGCTTCAGCCAGTTGAAGGCACGGTACAATGTGTGCACATGATCAGGATGCTCCGCCTCATTTTGAGCCTGGAAAAACTCTGTGGTGTGTATGAAGCCTTGGCTTGTTTATTTGTACTCACTTTGAAGAGGATGCTGGCCAGGCTGTGGGCGAACGTGTCTTTTTTTTGGTCCTCCTGTGGTCTCTTCATCACTGCTTCTGTGATTCTCAGCAACACCTGCAACAACTGCTCCCTAGAATAATATGACGCACACAATTACTGAGGAAGTTGTGGCCTTACTGGGGAAGTCGTGGCCTAATGGTTAGAGAGTCGGACTCATAACCCAAAGGTTGTGGGTTCGAGTCTCGTACCGGCAGGGATTGTAGGTGGGGGGAGTGAATGTACAGCGCTCTCTCCCACATTCAATACCACGACTGAGGTGCCCTTGAGCAAGGCACCGAACCCCCAACTGCTCCCCGGGCGCCGCAGCATAAATGGCTGCCCACTGCTCCGGGTGTGTGTTCATGGTGTGTGTGTGTTCACTGCTGTGTGTGTGCACTTTGGATGGGTAAATGCAGAGCACTAATTCCGAGTATGGGTCACCATACTTGGCCACATGTCACGTCATTTCATTTCATTTCATTTCAATAAGCTGAATGTTTGTGTACCAGAGCAGAGCTCTATTGAGATTCAGTGTTCTTGTGTCGTGTGTGACTGACCAGGTCGGGCGGTTCATGTTTTGCTCCATAATAATGTGACGGTAGACACTGAGCACAGCTCGGCACACCTCCAGCTGGTTCTCCAGCAGCTTGGGCACATCCTCACACGGCTCCAACAAGAACACGTTGGCAGAGTTTGTCAGGAACACCTGAGAACACATGAAACAATTCATTCTCAACTACACAGCAGGCAAACGTTTGGAATAACTAAGATTTTTTAACCCTCCTGTTGTGATGAAATCCAGGTACTAGTTTTGTATTGGGGACCCATTCATTTCCTTGCAAGAAGAAAAAAAAAAAAAAGAAACTGCCAGTGCCACAAAAATTATATAAACCTATATAATAGCTATTGTAGCTTGTTAAAGACTAAAAATATGTGAGAAATGTAATCATTTCCATCTTTTATTGTTGTTTTCCATTTTGTTGGGGGTCAGTTTGACCCACATATTTTTTGTTCAAGCAGCACAACACAATTTCTTTTTTTCTTTTTGGTCATGACTACTTGTACTGACTAGAGGTCGACCGATAGTGGATTTTGCCGATACCGATAGCTAGGTTGGACCACACTGGCCGATACCGATTAATGAACCGATAGTTTTAAAATTGATACTGAACAAAAACTAAAATAGTGCTTTATTAACAAAAACAGTACTTAACCATACTAGTAGAATAAGAATAAAAATAATAATATAGTAATAGTAAATGTTGAA
Source organism: Sinocyclocheilus anshuiensis (assembly GCF_001515605.1). NCBI lineage: Eukaryota > Metazoa > Chordata > Actinopteri > Cypriniformes > Cyprinidae > Sinocyclocheilus > Sinocyclocheilus anshuiensis. The sequence goes on along the minus strand of NW_015540859.1, from coordinate 261,225 downwards.
ATTAACACACTCTAACAAGGAACAATACTTACACAGCTTTCATTAATCTTAATGCTACAAATGGACTCTTATTTTAAAGTGTTACCATTTAATTTCAACTGTCATGCTTAAAGATGCACATCTTTAAATATATACACAAAGGCTATAGCATTAAAATTATATACATATGGATATTGTATGTATACTCTCACACTTTAACTGCTTCTATTCTTGAACACTTGATGTAATGACAGCAGACCCTTCTCAGCCGCTCCAGCAATGGACGCAACCCGGAAAACTATCGGCATGGATTTTTGTCGATAACCGATAGTTCCAGCAATCAACTATTGGTGCCGATTAATCGGCAAAACCGATACATCGGTCGACCTCTAGTACTGACTGTACACAAATGTGCAAATAACTACAAGTTACTATAAATATTATCTAACATTGTACTAAATTTAAGTAGCATTTATTGCTATTTGTACTTGCTTTGCCTTTTCTTATGACTTTTTCTCAAATCTTTGTGAGGGTAAACTCACAATTCTTTTCAGAGCTGCAACAGTGTAATAATTAAAATCCAAAACATCAAAAACAACCTCTGAAGGATTTTTTAACTTAAACTTAAAGTCCCCCTGTAGTGAAAATCTTATGTTGTTTATTTGTCTATGTGGTGTTTTTAATTTGCTTTTAGACAAACCATGTGCCAATCCATTAATCAACACCATTGCTGAGTATCTTCTTCTTAAAACTGTAGTTTCCCAATGACAGTCCCAGAAACGTGTTTTGAAACAGCCCTCGGTTTGACATGTCACAAAATTCAATAACCAATCACGTCAAGGGATAGATTCCTATCATTAGCATATTCCTCTCTCCATTTATACAAATGTGGCGCGCATAAAGATCATAGCATAGAGATCGCATGCAAAATATTGGATTACCAGCACAAAACCAAAAATAAAATAGAGCAAAAAATCCATGAAGCCGTGATTTAACGTGAATTTAGAACCGCTAACTTGAATAATAGCGTGCGCGAATTAAGAATCACAAACTTGGCTGCATCTTGTCTTCAAGGCATTTTGAGGACACAACATCGTCAAGTAAGTAACTTTAACGACTGTTACAGTGTCCGCTTTAGTTGTCCGCTAGTAAAAACATAGTTTTATCAGTCATTATCCGTGGATCAGGAGGCCTTGGCTGGTATGACTGAGTGGAGGCGGGGCTAATTTGCGTATTCATAGATCTGTGCATAGTAAATGAGGCAAGGGTGTAGAGTTACATTCAAGCTATTTTAAGGCATGAGAAAATTATTTTCAGAAGAAAAAAACATTTAAATATGTAATTTTAATGATCAAAGATGTGTTTTAAGGGATACAATTTTTGACTACAAGGGGACTTTAAATAGATAAATTTTGCTTTTCTTTCTTTCTTTCCTTATTTTTTAAAGTTTAAAAAAGCATCTATTTGAAATAATTAAAAAAATTGTATCACTGTTAATGTCTTATAAGTTATACTTTTATTATTTATCAGTTTAATATGTCTATGCTGAATACAATTATTATTATTTTTTATTTTTTGTTTACTTGCTCCAAACATTTGAATGGTATCACGGTTTCCAAAAAAAAAAAAAATAAATAAATAAAAAAAAATAAAATTAAATATATATATATATATATATATATATATATAAAGCAGCACAATCATTTTCAACATAGATAATAATAACAACAAATCATATTAGAATCAAAGCATATTAGAATGATTTCAGAAGGACCTGAAATATATTAAATTATAAAACATTTCCTTTAAATTGTGAAAATATTACTGTTTCATGTTAAGCTGAGATGAGAGTGTGTGCGTGTGTGTGTGTGCGTGTGTACTTGTTTATGCTACATTGTGGGGACCAAATGTCCCCACGAGGTAAAAAAAAATTACAAATAGAAAATTATGTTTATCTGAAAGTGTAACAATGCAAACAGGTTTTCTGTAAGGGGTAGGTTTAGGGTTAGGGGATAGAAAATATCGTTTGGTCAGTATAAAAGTAATAGAAGTCTATGGAAAGTCCCAACAATTCACAGAAACAAACATGAGTGTGTGTGTGTGTGAGAGCACCTGCAGGGTGGGCTGGATGCCAGCCTTCATGTCCTGGTTCTGTTCTTCAGTCAGACAGCCTCTGCTGATGGCACTGCTGAAGGAGTAAGTGCGCCCCCAACTGGACGATCGTTTGTGTCCATGAGTCTCCAAGACCTGACGTGTTGATACAGAGCAGGTGAGTGGAAATAACTTAATGAATCAGCATCAATAGTATTTTGTGTATGAGCGTACCTGCACGTGTGCAGTGTCCGTCTCAGAGATGAGGTGCTCTTCCTCTCCATCTTCCTCCTGGCTTGTTGTCTCAGGCTCAGCCATGAAATTAGGTTTTTCCTGCAGAATCCACTTCCTATATACTTTGATCACCTTGCGAGTGGCTGAAGCTTCACAGGCCGGCAGAAGGAAAGCCTAAGTAACGATAAAGAACAAATTATACACACTCACACAGTTTTTACAAGTCTCATCTTCTATAACAGGAACTTTTGAACTGTTTGATACCAAGGGTCCTCTTATAACATTTTGTAAAATGTAAAACAAGTTATACAAATTGTTTCCAAAAACAAAAAAAACTTCTTTCTACTCTGAATTTTTCACTTGGCTTAATGCAGGGGTTAATGCAAAAAAAAAAAAAATAAAATAAAATAAAACGAAATACCTTACATCAGCAGACGATATGTCTGTGTTTGTGGTTGGAGACTCCTTCACCGGCTACAGGCTCCTCATTTGCGCATGCATGTGTGTGTGTGTGTGTGTGTGTGTGAAATACAGTGCTGAATGAAAAAGCGGGGCAATTTGATAATAATAGCCAAATTATAATGGGCCGCCTAATAATAATATTACTATTATTAATACATAAATAGGAGAATGAGCCTAATATCATCTTGACTATCGACAAAGACATCTGCTGTCGATGATATCTCTGACTATCGTCGATACACGATACTATCGTCTATCGGCACAACCCTAGTGAAGTCTAAACTAGTGCGCATGCGCACACGTGATGGAGATTTACCGCTGATTACAGAACCGGCTTTCTGACAAGATGCACGTTAAATATCGCATGTGATTTATCGTGCAGCCCTATTTTAAATATAAAGTTTTGAATACAGAAATATTAAATGGTTTAAATAACTGAAATTATACGTTAAAATGAAACTAAATCTTCCAGCAGGTGGCGGCAAGTCACTGATTTTATCACTGAAGAATTCATTCAATTGATTCGTTCGAACGGCTGAATCATTCAGGATTGAAGCAAGTGACTGTCTTTATGAATGGGTAATCATGAATCACTGACTCACTAGATTCGTTCAAAAATGCACTT
>NW_015540859.1:257144-257472 GCF_001515605.1 Sinocyclocheilus anshuiensis | reverse complement strand
GAAATAGAGCAAAATCAGGCAGTACTTGTTTATTGAACTGTTGTATTAAATCAATATCACATTTGCAAACTTCCTTAATAACTATTAAAAGCTGTCACTCTCCTTATCGCGATCTGTGGGCGCACAGAAAATGAGAGCGCGCGACTGAGTTCTCAAGACTCAAAAGCACGTGCAAATGATACGTTCCGTCATCTGTCATCGCGTTATAAGTGTGGAACCTGCGGGAATTAGTAGAATTGTTATTAATAGCCGCAATCAGTACCGGCACTCCCTATAAGCAGAGTACGCAGTTGGCGCAGGGCACCAACTCCCAGGGGGGCACCATCCC
>NW_015540859.1:253099-253326 GCF_001515605.1 Sinocyclocheilus anshuiensis | reverse complement strand
GCTGAAACTCCAAATACGCCTTGCAGAAGAAACCCAGGAAATGCCTATCGCTGCAGCTGAATAAACAGAAGATTCAACTGCTTTCATTGATTCAACGTGACAAATAAACACACGACTACGGCAATATACGGTTTATCTGAGTATTTATTTTCATTAATTTCATTAAAATAAAGTATATTTATAATGCAATGCCTTTATCACTGCTTAGAATACTATGGCGTGCCTTA
>NW_015540859.1:252741-252907 GCF_001515605.1 Sinocyclocheilus anshuiensis | reverse complement strand
TTCAATTTCAGCAATAATCAATAATATCGTCTGCGATTTTTTTGCGTAACTTGTCAGTGAACTACGGCTCTGTGTAGTGCTCCATCTGCCATCTGAAAGCATGTGATGATGATTTCCTGCTGATTACAGAACCGGCTTTACTAACAAAATGCGCATGACAATCGCA
>NW_015540859.1:236470-252587 GCF_001515605.1 Sinocyclocheilus anshuiensis | reverse complement strand
ACTTACATTTTAGACACCATATTGCCTGTTTTTGCTCTATTTCGACAACAAAAATAATTCCAAACAAAGCCACAACACTGTTTTGCGTCTCTGAGCAACATGACAGTGTTTCGTTCCCGAATTAATCAACCGTTTAAATGATTAGGTTCAGTCGCAATGACTCACTTAACAGTGCATATACATATAAAAAAATATAAACATGACCATTATATATATATATATATATATATATATATATATTAGTGCTATCAATCGATTAATAAAAATTAACTAATTAATCGCAAATTTTTCTGAAATGAATCGTGATTACTCCCACCTAACATTAAAGTTTTTAAATATACTTTTATATTGCAATAATTTCACATTCAATCTTCAAATTAATGTACAAACAACATAAAGGCAGTATATTTTTAAATATTTGTTTAATAGCATCTTTTTTTTTTATGACTGAAGGGCAGTATCAATGATACCAATACTGATTTCTCTATAAAATTGCCTCCCCCACTAATATTTAACCATTGACTATAGCCATTCAACATTACAGTATAATTGAGAGCTATCAATTTTAAAATTTATTAGACTTTAAAAAATAACTTCTAATTTAAGTGAACTTAAAACAATCTTCACATAAACCCACTACAAAAAATGTCATATTTACCTTTGCCCTTCAGCAGAAATATACAGAAGTTGAAATTGAAGTTATCAAATACTAAATTCTAAGTTAAATATAGATGAATCCTTAAAGCTATAAAAGTTTTTTTTTCTTTGTCCTTTGATTAATAGACATCACAGCAGCTGGTTATTAGGTTGTTTTGGCTGCTATTTCTTTAAGAGCTGCCGCTGCTGAACGTGACGCGGATCTGACACGCATCATATTTTCTCTCAACTCTTTTTACCTTTTCTGACCCACTTCAGGTCTTGAAGTCTCTATTAAAGAGCTGACGAGTTTAATCGGGTGTATTAGATAAGGGAGACAGTGCTGGGCTGCTCCAGGACAGTTTTGAAAACCATTTCAGAGACATGTTCTTAAATGTGACTCATATAAAATATATTACATGCATGCACAGTTTTAAGGCTTTAATCGCCTTTTTGGTAACTTCATGACTTAACTGACCATGACATTGCATGCACGTAGTCTATTTCGCGCTTTGATATGAAAGGATACCGGCTACAGCGAGCACAGTACCGTTTCCGCACTAGTTTGACTCGTACCTGGCGCTGAAGTGAAGTGGAGCGCGCGTCTGAAACGTCTCCCGTTCTCAGTCGTTCTGCGACTGAATAAATGCACTTCTTGTCAAGAGAAAAAGTGACAGAAGCAGCAGTTGTGAGTGCGGTGGCCAACCCTAGCCCCGCCCCTGCGTTAATTGCGTAAAATATTTTTAACGCGTTAAACTGAAAAAATGAAACGCCTGCGTTAACACGCTAATTTTGACACCACTAATATATACATATATATATATATATATATATATAATTATAAAAAATGCAGTAGGCTAAGCACACGTGACACGCCATATTGCCGCATCCGCGCCCGCAACTGCTCGCGCCTCATGTTTGCGGCTGAATGCAAATGATCATAACTGATGGACAACTACGCCCGTGAAAACATCAGCAATCCGGCGCCGAGAAAAGAAAAAGAAAAAAAAAAAAGATGAAGCCCGTGCATCACTTTCAGGTACATTCTTAATCCTGTGAAACTTTTTTGGTTGTTGACGTTAATAACCTGTTTTAATGTCGGTAATAATTTAACCACCAACAACGCATCTAATATTCTCTCTGAGTTTCCATGTTCCCTTACGAAAATGAGCCATGGTTTTACTACGAATAAAACCAAAAATCATCGTTCTTGTAGCCATGGATGGAATTAACCATGGTTTTGTTAGGCTACTTCAAATAATAGTTTACAAATATTTTTTGTGGTTATAAAAACAGACCTAAGCCAACAACAGCCTTTACAATTACTTTAAATGTACTATATAAAACAATGAGGCAATAACGATTGGTTAATTAATATTTATATGGTTTCATATGGTTTCACACTGTTAAAATACATAATGTAATACAAAATAAACAATATATGTACATTACATATTACAAATGCCTGCAAACGGAGCCAAAGGCCTGGTAATTGCTGCTGTTACACTTACAGGATGAACAAGTCATTTAATATTGACCAAACATTTAGGCTAATTCAAATATCCACTTAATCTTTAATTTTTGGCCAACTTTTTGTGATAGAAATGCTACAGCCTCTATAATTTCTTCATCAAAAACATGTGGACATCACAACCCTTACAAAAATTAACCATGGTTTTATCGTAGTGATTTCTGAATGCTTGAGACTATAAAATCAATCAGACAACTGTATTAATAAAATAATAGCCATAGGTAACTGTCTAGAGCTACAATTGTAATTTGTAAATAATACAATTTAATTACAATTTATTTATTTACTTTTATATTTTATTAAGGTTCTATTTTGACCCCTACAGTAGGTGTTTTTTTTACATCCATAATATTTGGGGGAGGGGCACAACTATACAATTCTGCTTAGGGCACCCATTTGGCCAGCAACGCAATCCTGCACCGAAATTCAAGTTCTGCTCTGTGTTCTCTGCTAATAATCCGACTGTGAATAATGCGAGCGGCGCCACTATGTTGTCACTGAGAAGCTGCAGCCGTGGCGGGGATGATTTCTGGTGTGCCGGTGTCGTGCCGAATTCTGCACCCTGCCAGATTATGCATCCCCTAGTATTGGCAGGTTTAGGAGTAGGTGTAGGGGAGGGGTTAGGCAATCAGGTAGCGATTTCAACGAGGGGATGCATAATCTTGAAGGGGTGCAGAATTCAGCACAACACCGGCAGAACAACAACAATGCGCTACATGTTTCTTTTCCACTCATTTTTTCCAATTGACGGAAATCTGTCGTAGTGACGGAAAACTTTAATCCCTTTTGATGTATGAGCCCAAATTTAAAACCCCCTAGTCTGTAACATATGTGAGATAAAATAGTTTGCTTTGTAGATAAAATGCTAGAAAACATGCTGTTTAGACTGCATATGGTTATACTAGGATAGTAATTCTTTATTATGATTCACATGAAAACTGTAATAATTAGCCTAATCTAAATAAACAGATAAATACATCTTCTGATGTAAGCAGTTTAACATAGATTCTGGCCACACGGTGGCAGCAAAAGACAGAACATCTGAACAAAAGTTTCATTTTCTGATACAAATCATCAATTGATTGATGTATTATAATTGTGTGTGTGTATACATACTGGTGTAAAAATCTACTGGTAAAATCTACATATTGAAAAACACTATAGGTGTTAAATAATGTTCTTTGTTTTCCCTTCCTGTCACTGTGCAGCCCATACAAAATAAAATGCCAGATACAGTTTGTCTAACCAAACTACTAGTAATAACCAGGGGGGAAAATATATGCATGATGCAGGACTTTTAATTATAAACAAGCCTGAAATACACCAGGACTCTTATTTTGAAAACGTCTATGCTTTACTATTTCCAGCTGCTCATTCAAACAAATGAGGGAGATAAAATGATATGCACTCTGAGGACAGTCTACAACATATACTATAAACACCATACAGTAAACACTCATAATTTATCAATAGTTGATCATAAATAATCTACTGGCAAAAAGGCGTGGTTTTCATTGATTGTGAACTGCTTTGAAACCGTGAGCCTGTAGAACGCACAACAGCATTGCATTTTGACTTTCAATGTGCAGTGCTCATATTTATTTGATTAAATCATAGGCTTTTGAAGTTTAATAATAACATTAGGCTGTATTGTGATTTCTGCTTTTCCACCCACAAACTTGAGATTAACTTCTTAAAATTATAATTAAAACATTTGTTATACCATATTTAGGATATATACATCTTTAGATGATTTTTTCGAATTTCAATTAAATTTAAACAAATTATATATACTTGTATACATATCATATCGTCACTTACGTATCTGAAAACATACTGCATTATGAGACAGCGGACAATAAAAATACCAATACCGAGCTCTGGACAAGTGTCCAAATATTTTTAGGGTCACTATATCTCTAACCAAGTATAATATGCCTAAAATCACGCGAACATGAGGTGAAATGTAAGCAACAGAAGCACTCAGCACCTGATGGAAGACCTCATTGACGAAATTGACGTTGTCTCGTGTGGAGAGCAGGATGGACTGCACCATGTCGTAGACGGTGCGATGCTCCTCCTCAATGCTACACAGACTGGAGTTACTGCCCCTGCGATCTGACAGCGTGCTGCTGTTGGAGTGATTCTTCTCCTGTTCCACAGGACCGTTGGGCTCAGAGTCTGCGCTCTTCTCCTGACTGATCCCGCCCGCAGTCACAGTCTGAACACAAACACAGGGAGAAGAAAGAGCTTCCATGCATTAACTACATATATACAGTTTATAGTACTAAGATTTAATAATAATTTCTAAGACTTCACCCATTTTAAAATAAAATACAATGTATAAGAATATAATAAAAAAATAATGTGGAAAAGTGTCTACACTCCTTGGGAAAACACAAACTTAAATGAAAATAAATAAAAAGTACATACATATATAAACAAACAATTTTGCACAGAGTTTCTGAGGCTATTGTTGTAATGCAATATGTTAAATAATGAGAAGAGAAAGCCGCTCAAATATGAGATGGCAGAGAACCTGCCACTTTTCCTTCAGAAAAATATATTTTGCCAACCGTTTTGTATTCATATGCACCTTACTGATATAGAGGACAATATGTGCTTCTATTAGCTAAAAGCCATTATTAGATGCACAGTATTATAAGAACAACCTTTTCTGCACACTTTATACTTTGTGTATGGCAAAAAAGCAACTTTTTTTGTGAAAAAGTGTGTTTGAAGTTGATATTGCATTAAACAACACATGCTTTACAATGTTTTTGCATCTGCGCTTTTTTCAAAATAACTATTTTTTTAACTAAAATAAATAAACAAATAAACAGCATGAGGGTGCGTACATGACGACAGAAATTTCAATTTTGGTTTTATTGTTCCTATAATGAACTTGCCAAATGAGTTTCAATTAAGAAAAATTATATTTCATTTTAGTGAGTATGATGACGGTTCTCTGTCATCAAGCTTCCTCCCACCTGGATGATCTTAGGAAGGACCTCTCCTCCGTTCTTAGAGCTGCTCGTGGCCGAGTTCACATACTTCTTCTCCAGGAAGAAGTTAACGAGCCACGTGATGAAGGCCACACGGGGAGCCAGGTACTGATCCCTAGTGCAGTATGTGCTCTCACTGTTACGCGTCACAGGGACGTAGAGGGGCTTTGGTCTGTGAATGGGAAGATCTGTGTGAGAGAGAGAGGAAAGAAAATACAAATTAAAAACAAGAAATACGTTTTGAGCCATTGCTTTGACACAGCACCTGTCAATCAATATAAAACTAAAACTGCGATATGGCTAAGTGTGCTTATCAAGCTGCAAAAGGCTTTTTTGCTTTTTCACCCTGCGTGCTTCCGAGTGAAGCGCAGCACTGTGTTCATTTACAGGTGAACACTGCTCGATCCAGTGTTTTCAGCATCTCAGAGTGGCCATGGTTCACAGACCTACTGTATGCGTCCCATCAGTTTAACATGCATTTTGTAACACACTGTTTGGCAGTTATGCTTTATATTCACATTCCCATCATTTCCAGCATTGTTGTGGACAGATCATTTTACTAATCCTGTAAAGAGAAATTTATTGTTCTGTTATCACAGAAACGTAGCCTCCCTGCCGTTTTATACCAAAATAAGAGCTCCACAGGTTTAACTCTTTTAAGTAAAGAAATTCATCGTTAAGCCAAATATTGTGTAAAATGTGAGCTGCTAAAATAAGGTTTAGCGAGAAACATTTCTTCACCTAATTGTGGCTTGTAGAGGTTGGTTTGTTTTGTGAAAGTGGGGAAGAGTTGAGGCAGGTAGTACTTCTTGAACAGGGAAAAGAGAAATCTGAAGCCTGTGTCTTGGCTGTCTTTGTTTTTCCAGTCCAAGCTGGATGCCTGTGGGGTTAAAATAAAAATAAAAATATTTGATTCAGATTACATCATGGCAATTCAGTTATAAGCAACATCCAGACTTCAAACAGAAACAAAGCAGGCCACAAGCAATATCAGCCAAACACTGACATGTGCAGCTCTGTCTCACCTGGAGAACCATGACCTTGAGCACAATCTGGAGGACAGAGCAGGTGTGGTCTTCTGCCACCTTCTCTCCGGGAACAGCAGGCACCAATGGGCTGATCTCCTCTGGCACAATCTTGGCTACAAAACCACAAACACAGAGTCTGAATATACTCATAAACATCTGAAAGGTGAGGTGTGTAATTCATGATCCAGAAAGCACCAAATGGATTTGTAAAAAAAAAAAAAAAAGATAAAGATGAACTAGAAGAATCTTTGAGTGGGGCTTGTCATCACAATGCTAGGGTTTTCTGGATGGCTCCTATTCTGCTCTATAGATCAGAGGTTCTGAACCTTTTTGACTCTAAAGGGCCAAACTGTTAAAGACTATATTAAAAAGTTCCCCAAAAATATAACTAGTACTTCTGCTGTAATAATAAAGTTTCTTATTTTCACCCATTTTTAAGTACATTTTATGTTTAAATGTATTTATTTTCATTTTGAATTTATTTATTTTATGTATGTATGTATATTTGTTCTTCAGAGTTCACATTTTTTTTTTCTGAGCAATGAATTGACATGATTTTTTTCTAGTCTTTTGTGATTATGGGATTTTTCCCCCTTTTCCAAAAATAAACAAATAATTGGATCTTGCACACTTTTCAATCCACCTGTAACATGATTCCAAGAAATTCTTCCAAAGAGGACAATGAGGAAGAGGTCCTGTGTGACTGAAATGTTTGTTGTGGGTTTTAAATGCATGGAGCACTTTATTTTTTGCACATGAATAATAGAAGATTGCTGGTATATCTGTATGTAATCCTTTTTTGGATATGCAGCAAACTAATTTCAAATATTGAGTTTCTTTCTCTCTTTGGAAGTTTTTTTTTTCTACAAATATATTTGTTACTCACAAATAATTTCTACCCAGCTTGACATAACTACGAGAAATCATACTTATTTATATTTAAATAATATAAGAAATTAGATCTCATTATAGAAGTTTTCCAGATCTAGAAATTACACTTTTAAAATTCACTTATATCCACATTTTCCAAAAGCGAGAAAATTCTAGTTCTTAAATAAAATGGTAGCTGTTGAGGAAAAAATGGAAATAAAAAATGGTGTCAGCTTAAATTTTGATTTGATTTGTTTGTTGGTTTGATCTTATTTTTAATTAGTTTAAGCCATCTCAAGGCACTTCTGTAAGTTTGATGAGGCCTCCGATTGGGTCCCCTGCTTGAGAACCACTGCAGATATTTTGGTGTATGTCTACAGGACATCATCATGAGCACAATCACACGCTACCACACAGCAAGCTGCACAACATAACAATAATGGTATACACGTTCAAATTTTATTCTTAAGTATGAGCAACAGAAATTGTGACGCCTCAGCAAACATTACTATTGATGCTCCTACAACATGCAGTCCCTGCGCAAAAAAACACACGACTGGTGGAGCCAGATGTTCAGAGCATTCAAACAAACAGCAGCACAGTCTGTTACAGTGTGCATTATTATGTTTAAGAGTATAAATGTACAAATTGCTTATACTTTAATGTCATCAATGCACAGTAAACTGGGATAATATTTGAAGTTTATTTGAATAATTATTCAAAAACTTGAACAACTCACTTTTTGCAAGATCTGCATGCGGCTTATTTTTATCACATGGACTGTGTCAGCTCAAAGCGTCGTGCCACATTGTTCCTGCCACTACTGTCTTTGTCATTGCAGAAGGCTGAACAGCCTTCAGTGTGAATAGCCTATGTGTTGCACTAATGAAATCTATTCAGACATAAAGCACGTCAGCACAGACAGAAAGGAATATTCACTGATTTCAAATGCATATGAACACATCCACAGTGCTTGAAAGGAATGGGTCATTACCGGTTCAAGGGCATCAATAAAATCTATTCCGAGAGGAAACATCAAGGGAAATCATTCCTTTCAGCATTTAACAGACTCTGACCTCCTTTTCTGAGGATGCTGTGCCACCATTTGATTATTACACTCTAATACTAGATTTAAAGTGCCTTTGTGCCACAAGAGCATTAATGGCCATCATTAAAAATGACATTCCCAAACAGAAACACAGTAGATGTGTTGTAAATGGTGAGGGATAAAATGAATGAAGGGTAAAACTGTGAACACGGAAGAATAAGAAGCTAATTTTGTTACTTCAGGTAAGATTAGGGATGCACGGTATTATCGGACTGATATCGGAATCGGCCGATAATGGCTTTAAATGTAAATATCGGCATCGGCCCGATATGAAAAATTATGCCGATATGTCTTGCCGATAAGAGGAATGCGTTAACTCACATGTGTTCAGGGTGTGCTAGTGATTAGATCAAGTCAGGAGTATAGCTAATTCTTGAAGCAAAGTTTTGTCTGATTGATGATTAGATTGACTGTTTTGGATCGCTGCATTTAATCTGTGAAAGCACATACAGAAAGACGCGTTCGTTGTGTGATAGAGTAAAAAGCACATGCAGTGGCAGCAGCGGCAGCAGTGATAGCCTCCGCCAGGTCCTAACGCCCGTTCGGTAAGGAGTTTTAATCTGTAGGGGGCGCTGTTGGCCTACTTCTAATTAAATTAAAAGGAAAATAGCCTACACAAATAACCTTTAGACTGTGTTTCTGATTAAATAAAGCAGTATTTAATAAGCTATAGCTTACATGAAAAAAAATTACAAACATAACACTTTTATGTGTTTTTATATATACTGATTTATTCATTAATATGTATATGTTTTATAAGAGGAATGCGTTAACTCACATGTGTTCAGGGTGTGCTAGTGATTAGATCAAGTCAGGAGTATAGCTAATTCTTGAAGCAAAGTTTTGTCTGATTGATGATTAGATTGACTGTTTTGGATCGCTGCATTTAATCTGTGAAAGCACATACAGAAAGACGCGTTCGTTGTGTGATAGAGTAAAAAGCACATGCAGTGGCAGCAGCGGCAGCAGTGATAGCCTCCGCCAGGTCCTAACGCCCGTTCGGTAAGGAGTTTTAATCTGTAGGGGGCGCTGTTGGCCTACTTCTAATTAAATTAAAAGGAAAATAGCCTACACAAATAACCTTTAGACTGTGTTTCTGATTAAATAAAGCAGTATTTAATAAGCTATAGCTTACATGAAAAAAAATTACAAACATAACACTTTTATGTGTTTTTATATATACTGATTTATTCATTAATATGTAATATGTTTTATTTTTTAAACAAATCATAAGCTCTAAAAGATTTTCAGAATTTGTACAACTCTTGCTTTAGACCATCTACAAATGTTAAATCTTAAAATAAAATGTTAGGGTAAACTGCATCTATCTGGGAAAAAAATTCAGCGATTGATATATAGTTTATTTAGGCCTATAGTTATTTTCAAAGCTTCAATGTACTGTCAAAAAACCTTAATTATTGTTTATTTAATTCTAACAAATAAGTTCTTGTTAAGAACTAACCAAAATTAAAAATATTTTGCTTATAATTTCTGCACAGGAGAGACTTGGTGTTGTTTCCAAACAATAGGAAATATATCGGTATCGGCCAAAATGAGTTGAAAAATATCGGATATCTGCAAAAATCCAATATCGGGCATCCCTAGGTAAGATAGTACATGTACAGCATTTACACTGAGTTCAGTTGATTCGTTTATGTATTTTTGTAGGCCAAACTTGGAAATGAGTCTCTATTTTAGCACTTCTTGGAAACAAGTCTATATTTTTTACCATGCGGTTCCATTTAGCTGTTGCTTTTGCCAACCTTTATTTCGGCTTCAAAATACATAAATGTCATGCTCATTTGTGAAGATTATCAGCATGAACAAAACATGTAAGAATCAGAAAGCTCTGGTTCCAGAGCTTATTTTCTGCAATAATCCAAAAGCCAATGGAAAATCCTATTCGTTTTTTTGTCAAACAAAATACAGTACATACTCACTGCAGCACCCTAAATCATACATAAAAATGAAAAGCTCTCAGCTGATTGGTTGGATTTTTTAAATATATTTTCCTAATAATTATGTCTATACTTTCTTTCAATTAGACTTGACCGCCCTATTTTTGACACAACACTGTATTATTGTGATATTACTGATTTCAGATTTATCCATATCTAACCTCAAACAAAATATGCAAAGTAGCAGTTGACTAAAGTTGATAAAGTTGACTTTATGCAGGTATTCTATAGGTTAGGAATAAAAGACTAAGGTTACACTTTATAATACGTGACTTTAACTACAATGTACCTACAGTAACGTAAACCCTTAATACTATTCTGTACATATTTGTTCAATTATATTGCAACAAAAACACCTTAAAATGAAGTGCAACCCAAAACCCTTTTGCTGCTATGGAGTTGGGATACGGGTTTGTGGTATGGTTAGGTTTAAACTTGAGTTAAGGGGTAGGGTCAACAGAGTAAATATAGATGTAATTACATAAATTAATTACAACATTGTATTTGCATGCGGCTTTTAAAAAAATATATATTTGTACAATGTACAAATATGTATATACACAGTAAGTGCACTGCATCAAATAATTCAATTAAATGTCAGTACATAGCAGCTAAAGACACTTCATATACAGTGGGTCCCAGCATAGTTGGCTATGTCAATGTGTGTGCATGTTTGTTACCGTCAGGCGGGTTGGAAAAGGGGTTGTATATGATGGTGTCCAGTGTGCAGGGTCCTCTGGATGAGGGTACAGCAGGGAATCCTGGGATCAGACAGGCAAAGATGAGAAGCTGCTCTTCGGCACAGTTACTCTGCAGAGCCTGCAGCCAGAGCAGGAACAGACGCATGCCCTCACAGCGGATCTGCACACACAAACACAACACCACCTCCTGCATTCACACTGATCCACAACAGATGTGTATGTCGTAATTTTAAGCTCTTCTGATTAATTAATCGACTCACCTTGAACGAGTTTCCAGTGTGCAAAAGTTTTTTGAGAATAGAACCTATAAAAGAAAAGTGTTTAAAATGGCACACAATCAGTAACTAATTTAATCGTTACACTGCTTTGTGATGCACAAAACTAAATGTAATTAAAAAGGTTACTATGATGAAGCGATCTGAAGGCTGACACCTGCTGCTGAGAGAGGACTTACATCACAGTATGAGTCATATCATGGTAACAGTATAGCTCGTTTTCACTGCATAGTTCTTTTTGCTGGGAATTCAACCCAAAATGTTTTATATATTACACAACTCAATAATGTAGACTTTACTTAAAAAAATAAAAAATAAAAAAGCACCAGTGTCTACTAATATTTGCTATGGTGTCCCATGTACCTGTATAGAGTGCAAGAGTCTGTTTCCATATGTAAAAATCCATATGAAAATTGATTTTTAATAATAACCTATAACACTTTAAAGACAGACCTACTGTGAGCTGGAAGGTTGCTTTTTTTGCATTTTGCTTTTTTTTAATAATCGCAAAAGACATAATACAGTCAGTCTTCAAAAATTCTCAAACTAATATTTATATAAAAATGCATATTTTGCAATAAATGATTGTCTCTTTAGACATACTTAACATCAATAGTTTTTGTATTTATGCTTCATTTTCAATCATATTGTTATTTGCAACACACCACGTGATTATACTGTAGTTTCTTCCCCACACTAGATCTTGTACCTTTGCTTTTTTGTTTGATTTTTAGGCTACGTCCACACGAAGCCAGAGCTTTCCCTATCTGATTTTTTTTTTCCTCCTCGTCTCAAGAAATATCTGCATCCACACGAAACCGACACAAAATGATGTAGTATACATGCCAGACCAGTATGTGGCACTGTAATTCTGCCACAGAGATACACTAAAAATGGAGAAGAAGACTTGGACTATGCGCATAAACCTTGCGAACAAATGAAACAAACGAACATGGAACAATACATTTATTAATCTGTGTTAATGTTAATAAAAAGACAATTGCTCAGTGTTTGTTCATGTTTTTGTTGCTGTTACGTGACGTAGCGGTGTCTGACTAGGGGTGAGACGTGGGCTGATTATTATAACGATATTTTAGTTTCAGAAAATATACGGATTCGCTGTCCACACGAAAACGCAAGGGTGGCGTTTTCAGATTTATTCACTCTGGGACTCGGTTTTAAAAAATATCGGTTTCACTCTCCCAAAACGCCGGATCCGTCTGGACGAAACGCCTATACGATACAAAATGTATGCGTATACAGCTAAACGCGTCTCTGTGTGGACGGGGCCTTAAAATACTTGCTTCAAATGAAAGTTTGTTATGTTGTGATTCACCTCGTAGCCAGTTGGTTTGGTTCACTGCTTATAAACCTTTAACTGTGACTTTTTAAAAATCCGAATGGGAATAACAGTCCCAGAATCAATGCTGCTGAAAAAGTGGTCAAAAACCCTTGGACAGCATTTTGAAATGCAAAAAGGATTCAAAAAAAAAAAAAAAAAGATCCATCTGTTGAATTTTATATTGATATGCCAGTTGTGGCATTGCTTGGCAATCGTAAGCAACACTCAAACAGTCACACAGTAGCTACAGTACACTGGAGGATCAGACTCACCTTATAATCAACTGAGGAACTACTTCAACACAGATTGGAAGTGGACTGAATCTATTAAAAAGCCAAGCTATGTTTTGATACTTTAGCTGACAGAGAGAGGATTGCGAGTGTAGGGAAACAATTTTGCCCAGCAAAGACATATAGCTGAAAACAATAACAATAAGCTTAGACACTGTTGCATCAATTTTTGCTTGAATTTCCCCTAGGCATCTGTCTGTCTGTCTGTCTGCCCATCTCTATGCGCAGGGCTCTAATTGAGGTTATTGCCTCCTTTGAGGGTCTTCCTGTACGGAAGACTGAAACCACGAGACGCATAATTTCATTTAGCAATTTGCATTTAAAATGAAGCCTTTCATTTGCATTTCTCATTTATTAACCTCCTGCTCTCACTCTCTCTGTAGCTAATTATTTTCTCTGAGAAAGTATTAAACCAGGTTACACTGACTCTCTCCTGAACCTGCTTTAACAGCAAAACGCATACAGACTGACTCATAAATAATCATGCACAAAGAAATACTGATACTGTAAGCAATATTTCAATTTCAACAGCTAAACTGTGTGGCATGAACCATGTGAGTGTAAAATGAGGTCTGAACAGCACTGACCTATACTGTGAAACTGCCATCGACTGTTGATTTTCTCAGGTAGAAGTTGCAGAATTTTCTGAAAGGAAAAATAAGGACACGGTAACCCCCGGGCCCCGGGGGCTATCGACGCGGGGGTGGTCTCATTCGAAAGGGGGCCTCGAGACGTACACTCGATTCGGTTCCTTGAGCTGAAGGGATTCCCCGAATTTGGTGCAGATCGGCCGCACCTTTACGGAGATAAGGCCGTTCAAAGTTTCAATGGTATTCCATACACTTAAGCTTTAAAACAAAGAAATACTGATACTGTAAGCAATATTTCAATTTCAACAGCTAAACTGTGTGGCATGAACCATGTGAGTGTAAAATGAGGTCTGAACAGCACTGACCTATACTGTGAAACTGCCATCGACTGTTGATTTTCTCAGGTAGAAGTTGCAGAATTTTCTGAAAGGAAAAATAAGGACACGCCGTGATCACATTCAACTAATAGCATAAAATTCAAGAGCTCAATGTCAGTCATTTTTCACTTCATATATAGTTTACACCCAATGATAGTAAAGTGGTACAAAAAAAAAAAAAGCTCATGCCAAGTTTCTGTGTCAGGTTTCTCCTTCAATGTAAGTCTATGGTTTTATTTTTCACCAGGCCACAACACAAACTCTGATCACAGAGAAGCAAAGTAAACCTTTTATTCATCATTCAGGTTATGCCACCCACTAGGGGTGTGTGATATGTATCGTCTACAGTATCGCAATTGTTGTTTAAACAATGTGGAAGCTGACATTATCAAGTACGTCGCTCACTTTGCAAAAAACAAACAACAAATCTTGAGATTGAACACTTTCACTTCTTTATGTGGCCTAATAGAATGCAGTTAGAATGACAAAATTCAATATATGGGGCCAAAAAGCCTAGGCCTATATGGGCTTTTGTCTTATACTTATATCTTAAGATATAGTTAAGTAACATCACTTGAGCAAGTGTGCCATTTTCCTAAATATGTACGCAAATGTGATACAGATTTTTTTTACAACAGTTCAATAAACAAAGTGAATATTGCGAGTTACATTTTAGACTTAATTTTTGCTTGATTTTTGTCATTGCAAATAGTTCTGAACAAAGGCACAGCAGAACTGTTGTGCTTCTCTGAATAGTTTTTGAACAAACTGGATGAATGGATTACTCAGTGACTCAATGATTAAGACCTGCCACCACCTACTGCTGGTTTTAATTTAATATTGAACGTATTATTAATGTATTATCTTTAAAACATTAATCTCATAGTATTATTTATGCAGTTGTAGTGTAAATGCATCTAAATGCTGGTTTACAGTATGTGCAGCATCTGTAGCACTTCTGC
The DNA here is from genome assembly GCF_001515605.1 of Sinocyclocheilus anshuiensis. Classification (NCBI taxonomy): domain Eukaryota; kingdom Metazoa; phylum Chordata; class Actinopteri; order Cypriniformes; family Cyprinidae; genus Sinocyclocheilus; species Sinocyclocheilus anshuiensis. Next base: position 237,914 of record NW_015540859.1, on the reverse strand, counting down.
AGTGCAACGGATTTTGTTGATACTTATTTAATTTGATTGGGAACAGCCCACAGTATCTCATATATAGATGTTATTGATTTAATGCAAACATTTGGTTTAAAAGATGATGCATAAATTTAATACGGTTAGAAAATAAAAAGTCCTTATGAAGGAAAAATGTCCTTGGAAATCAATTTAAGGTAGCAAATTTCACAGCTTAAAGAAAAAGTTAATTTATGCCACTGCTGTGAACTGACAAAAATGCACCGAATATAAAGAATGTGAAAATCAGCTGTTCACGACAGGCCATAAACACACTCTGCAAAATAGCTTCTAATTATTATTACCAACAAAAACAGAGAAAATACTGTTTTTTGACAATACTGCAACACCCACATTTTTGGGGAGTCTGGGAAGACAAAGTTTCCACCTACATGCTATTTATTTGAAACGGTCAGCAGAGAAAGATCAACACGCTCCAGCTGTTGAGCCAACTGTGACCTTATTACCACAAGACCCTTTTGACACCATATCATTAACGTCTATTCACAGACAGTTAGATGTGTCCCTGGTGAGTGATACATACAGAGACAAGTGGGTTAAGATTCACTCTAATGGACAACGGTAATGTCATCAGTGGCAGTGCATTATGAGTAATGCCATTATAAGACACTCAACCAAAGAACAGCAACATGGGATCAAGTCTGTCACCGCAAACACACGTCCACAACGCAAAGAGTGGCATCCGTGACACTTTACAAGAAGAGGACACCATAATGTCACCATAATCTCACATGCTACGCGACAGCCGTCACTCATCGTGTCATTCTCATTTACGTCCTGTGTTGATGTGGAACGTGATGACACATGAGTATGAGAGCATTCAAGCACCTCCGTATTGATCTTCAGCGTGTGGAAGGACAGCTCTGGATTACAGCCTGTCATTGTCGTGAGGAAACTGACAAATAACTGGAGCTGATATCCAGTGGCGGGATCTGTTTAAGCCTGCACGCTTGGGGATTGCAGAAGAAGGCTGAGGTTTCGGTAATGCTTCTTGCAGCGGTAACGGAAAGCGCTCCCCTGCTGCGCTGCAGCAGTGTCTGGGTTTTTTGGGGGCCGATAACGATACTGATATTAGGGTCTCTCTCTCTCTCTCTCTCTCTCTCTCTCGCTCTCTCTCTCGCTCTCTCTCTCGCTCTCTTGCGCTCTCTCTCGCTCTCTCTCGCTCTCCCGCGCTCTCTCTCTCGCGCTCTCTCTCTCGCGCGCTCTCTCTCGCGCGCTCTCTCTCGCGCGCTCTCTCTTTCGCGCGCTCTCTCTCGCTCTCTCTCTCTCTCGCTCTCGCTCCCTCTCTCTCTCTCGCTCTCTCTCGCTCTCTCTCGCTCTCTCTCGCTCTCTCTCTCTTTCTCTCGCTCTCTCTCTCTCTCTCTCTCTCGCTCTCTCTCTCTTTCTCTCTCTCTCTCTCTCT
>NW_015540859.1:227176-235895 GCF_001515605.1 Sinocyclocheilus anshuiensis | reverse complement strand
GTTTATTTCTTCTTATATGCTTCTTTTCTTTTTCTTTTTCTCCTTTCTCCCTTGTTATTCGAGTTTAAGTTAAAATAAGGATAAGTTTCTATCGTGTGCCCGTGGAATTTTAGACGCCGTGATGGCGATGGAATTTTAGACGCCGATGATTTGCCCGCTATTCCCGGGCAAACACCACCTAATTTATCACTCCGAAATGGGTGCAGGTGTGTACCAGAGCCTGGCGTGACAATAGAGGAGCTACTTATAGTTGTGGGAGAGCAAGTAGGTTTTGACAATATCGTCTCAGCTTCGCGAATGAACAAAGAAGTTGTTGTTTTTTTGAAAACTGAATCGCTGATCAATCAGTTGACTGTGAGCGGAATATGGGTTAAGGAAATGTTTGTCCCAGTTACCCCACTATCCGCTCCAGCAACAAAAATCACGATTTCCAACGTACCACCTTTTATCAGTAATGATGTCATCACGAAAGAGTTGCAAAGATTTGGAAAAATAGCAAGCCCAGTGAGAATGATTCCTTTAGGCTGTAAAAATATCGCGCTTAAACATGTCATTTCTTTCCGTCGTCAAGTCTTTATGTTTTTGACTGCGCCAGAGCGTACTTTAGAAGTTTCGTTCCGAGTTATTCAAGGAGATAACTCGTACATGATTTACGCAAGCACTGAAAATTTAAAGTGTTTTGAATGTGGTGACCTAGGGCACAAACGTTTCACGTGCCCACATAAAGACGATCAGCGGCCGTCTACATCGCGCGGAGATGTTAATAATGCCAACTAACCCCAAAAGCATACAGAAGAACAGAGAACTGAGACACAGGAGAAAGCAGCCTCAGAGGGGCATCCGTGACACTTTACAAGAAGAGGACACCATAATGTCACCATAATCTCACATGCTACGCGACAGCCGTCACTCATCGTGTCATTCTCATTTACGTCCTGTGTTGATGTGGAACGTGATGACACATGAGTATGAGAGCATTCAAGCACCTCCGTATTGATCTTCAGCGTGTGGAAGGACAGCTCTGGATTACAGCCTGTCATTGTCGTGAGGAAACTGACAAATAACTGGAGCTGATATCCAGTGGCGGGATCTGTTTAAGCCTGCACGCTTGGGGATTGCAGAAGAAGGCTGAGGTTTCGGTAATGCTTCTTGCAGCGGTAACGGAAAGCGCTCCCCTGCTGCGCTGCAGCAGTGTCTGGGTTTTTTGGGGGCCGATAACGATACTGATATTAGGGAGTAAAAAAAGGTTGATATCGATATATCTGCCGATATTCTTTGTGTATATTATTTTGGAAAAATAGCAAGCCCAGTGAGAATGATTCCTTTAGGCTGTAAAAATATCGCGCTTAAACATGTCATTTCTTTCCGCCGTCAAGTCTTTATGTTTTTGACTGCGCCAGAGCGTACTTTAGAAGTTTCGTTCCGAGTTATTCAAGGAGATAACTCGTACATGATTTACGCAAGCACTGAAAATTTAAAGTGTTTTGAATGTGGTGACCTAGGGCACAAACGTTTCACGTGCCCACATAAAGATGATCAGCGGCTGTCTACATCGCACGGAGATGTTAATAATGCCAACCAACCCCAAAAGCATACAGAAGAACTGAGACGCAGGAGAAAGCAGCCTCAGAGGAGGTGAGTGATATTAATTTAAATGCTGGGAGTATTGAGCAGCCGGTCTGCGTTTCTGAGACTGTAACTGATGTGATTGATGAGACTGATACGAGTGAAGCTCAGGGAGGTGATGGAGGAATGTGTGAATTCAAAGAAACAAAAGCAGGAGTTTCTGAAGGAAATATGACTGATGAATTAGATGAATTGTCCCAATGTACTGATGTTGGTTTGAGAAATGAAGAGCAGTGGTCAGATACATCTGATATAGTAAGAGTGGCTGAAAAGGACATGTATACTCTTGAACAGATCAATTATTTTTTAGATGAAACAAAAGGAAAAGCAGGTGTAGAAGGTGATTTTTTCCCAGATCTTGAAAAGTTTGTTGCCTCTGTTGTATGGGCAAGGAAAACAAGTAGCTTTGAAGAGCTTTCATAGCAGAAGAGGTTTCGGCTAAAAAAGCACATGACCGTTATCAGACAGGGAAAACAAACAGGGAAAGAACGGATAACGAGGGGAAAGGCAAAAGAAAAGTGCAATCATTATGATGACTGCTAAATCTTTTTCTCTCTGTACTTTTTCTTTCTTTCTCTTCCTCTTTCTCATGGAAGTCTTGCGGGTGGGATCCCTAAAAGTTATTTAAGTTATTTTGGGAGCCTTGGAAGAGTGAGAAGAATTGCTATGAAAATTGCATTCAATGGTGGGAAAAAGGGAAGGTACAAATAAGAAATTTTGCCAACAATACTTATCACATTCTTTGTTTTGTATAAAAAAGTCATTGGAATGTCTTGAAAAAGAAATTATTGGTGTTGAACAAAGTATGATTGCAAATGACTCTGTACACCTTAAAGATCTGTGGACTGAAAAGACTAACTTGCTGAGCTCAATTTTAAATGAAAGAGTGAAAGGAGCTCTTGTGAGGAGTCGGTTTTTAACAGTAAGAGACATGGACGCTCCTACTTCTTTTTTTTTTCAACCTTGAGCGTAAAAAAGGACAAGGAAAATTGATGTACTGTTTAAAAGATTGTAATGGTCAAGACACTTCTGATCAAACAGAGATGCGAAAAATTGCTGTGGATTTTTATTCCAGTTTATACACTTCTGAAAAATCAGATGAGCAATGTAGGAATAACTGCTTTATGATCTTCCGGTTTTAACCTCAAAGCACAAACAATTATTAGAAACTGAACTTACTTATGAAGAAGTTACGGCTGCTGTTATGGGACTCTCTGTAGGTCGTGCACCTGGAATAGATGGACTGTCTGCCGAATTCTATAAGGCTTTCTGGCCTGTTCTTGGACATGATTACTTTGAAGTTCTTCAAAAAAGTATTACTGAAAAAATCCTTCCTAAGAGTTTTCAGCATGCAGTTTTAACGCTGCTCCCCAAGAAGGGAGACTTAACACTCATAAAGAACTGGAGACCTGTGGCAGTTTTGTGCTTAGATTACAAAATTATTTCCAAATGTTTGGCAAACAGATTAAATAATGTACTGCATGGCATTTGAACAGTCAATAGCAAATACTTAAACTAATAACAAAACAGTAGCTGATTCAGAAGCGCCAGATTGTCATAGAAAAGTCAGAATTAGCTCCTCTCCTAGGTTCACCAAACGGTCGCCGATACCGATATATCTGTGACAGGCTCATATCGGCCGATAAAATCGGCGAAATTATATATTGGTCGGGCTCTAATTTTCACCAGCTAAAAAATGGTTTTAAGTCAGTTATTTCTGGCCAACACTGTATTTTTGTAGGCCAAAACCCAAATTGAATTTGTAGGCCAAAACCCAAAGCAAATTTTGTACTTTAGGACTATCAGAAACATTGTCTCAAAATCTTTTTTTTTTTTTTTTTTGAACGGGTTTTTGGTTAAATGTCTGAAATAAAGTGCTCAAGCTCAAAATATTTTTATTTTTTATTCTATGACAAAATTCTTCAGTAAAACCCCATTGTGATTTTTTGCAAACTTCCAGGTTGGCCAACAAAAATATGTCATCACTGCAGCGCTCAACATAGTATCCGCTGATATGAGGCTGCTTTCAGACGCTCCTGTGCATATTTGTTTGTGCTCCGAGAATCGTCAATGGTTTCGATTTACACTGTTTTTGCTGATTGCTGTAGCCAATCACAGGCATGTCTGTTAAGTGCATGAACACAATGGCCAATCAGAGGGGTTTCTGTACACTGGAGGATGCTCTCATTATTACCAACAGTGTAAATACAATGTAAATGAGAGACTCATTATTCAGTGTAGGAAGCTTCTGATTATGATAAGAGTTTTGTGAGCGCAGAGCTCAGGCTGAAGCCAAAGTGAGTGGCAGCTTCAGTGATTATAAACGACATACTCTTTGCTAGATGTCTTAATTACTTACTGTATGTTTGAATAAATCCGTTATGTAAACAAGTACTTAAGACACCCACAGTGTAAGTTATCATATTTCCACAATGAATTAAAGAAGAAACATAATAATTATATCATTAGACTTTCCCTTTTCATCAATCTAATAAAAGCAAAAATGTGTTGCTGAGTCAAAGTGCCATTCAATGAGCAATTCAAATGTCTAAATAAATGTTTTTGTTTGAATGTTGATTAATATATACAAATAAATAGTAGCTGAATTTAAAGTGTCCCTATTATGGATTTTTGAAAATGACCTTTCATGTAGTGTGTAACAGTGAATGAAAACATCCTGCAAAATTTTTGTCTCTCAAAAGAAAGAGTCGGCTCTGAATCATTGAAATTAGTCGTTTTTAAAACGAATCCCAAGCGTTTCATGTTGACGTCAACATGAAACATTAGCATATTGCCTGCCCACTTGTTGGTCTTTTTGTTGGTCTGAATGAAAATGCTAATTCATTCTTTGCCACTAGGTGCCACTTCTGGAGCAGTAAAATAGCTGTTTCCCCAGTAACGCTGTACACAAAGCAGCACTGTGCTTTATCAGGCATCACACGAAATGAATTCGACCAATCGGACCAATCACTGCAGATTAGCGTCACGCAAAGGAGGGGTTTGGAAAAATTAATCATTGAGCGAATCATTTGGGAGTCGTTGAGCAAATAAGGTAAAAATAAATGCATATTATAAGACAATGAAAGTGTTTTTTGACCTTGCATGCATGTCAACCTGTTGTTGGGGACTCCCAAAACCAAAATATGAACCTTTCATAACCCATAATAGGGGCGCTTCAATAGTTAATTTTTACCTCTAGTAATTATGTATCAAGTAAGTGGGTTTTCTGTATAGTTTACAGCATTTGAAAAAAAAAATCCATAAAAAAACACTTGTGTATATGTATATATATATATATATATATGGCAGTTTTGTGCTCAGATTACAAAATTATTTCCAAATGTTTGGCAAACAGATTAAATAATGTACTGCATGTAATCATACATAAAGATCAGTCTTACTGCATAAAAGATAGATCTATTGTAGATAATCTACATTTAGTAAGAGACTTGTATGACTATGCTTTTGATAAGATTGAAATGGGGTTTTTATCATTAGATCAAGAAAAGGCTTTCGATCGGGTGGATCACATTTTTCTTCTTGATGCTCTAAAGGCCTTTGGTTTTGGTGATAATTTTATTTCAATTATAAGGTTATTGTACACTGAAGCCACATGTATGATAAAAATGGCTGGTGGCCTAAGTACTCCTGTGAAAGTTCAGAGGGGAATTAGACAGTGTTGTCCCCTTTCGGGCCAACTTTATAGTATAATTATTTAACCTTTGTTATATAAACTAAGGAAAGAACTATCAGGTTTACAAATACATTTTTTTTTTTGTTCTAGAGAAGTCATACATGTTTTGGATCAGTACATTTTCATTTTTCAGTAACCTGTTTATGACCAACTAGTTCATAACTGAATTTTGATAAGGTTTAGTTTTATATGTCCCAAGTGCACAGAAATCAAAGATGGGTTATAAGTTCAAGCAAGTCAAAGTCCATCAATATAAATCATGAAACTTAATGGCGTGGGAAAGGCAGTCATATGATACAAGGACCAGCAAGTACTCTGAAAAACAACCAGAAAGGTCAGAGGTCACAGTCTGTAAGCACATGCTTTGTACATGATGTTCAATCTCAATTTTATGATAAGAATTTAGCCCTCAAGGCACAGCATATGAAACACTGCAAATGCACTGCTGTAGAGAAAACCCTCAAGCCTCAACAAGAAATACATATGTTAGAGATAATGGAAGATAGCATCTGATATTCTTAATCATCTTCTTCTTCTTCTTCATATAACTGATATTATTTTAAAGAGAAAAATGTCTAATTTAGGAGTTTGACTTCTGGGTTTGAAATCAACATCGAGTCAATGTCACACGGAGCCATGCAGAAACCCAGGTCACAGGTGTCCGTTTGCATGGCCTGGATTCTGACAGAGCAATAGGCTTTCAAACAATGACACACTGACATGTTTGTGTGTAACAAACACTTAATCGGTGAGATATTTATTGAGAAGTTTTGCTACCAGATGTACTACCAAATATAAAATTCCTACAAAGCATTACATAATGTGATGCATATAACATTGAGTGCATTTAACTTTTAATTGTGTTACAAAACAAAAGAAAATATATTTTGCATAATGAAAACCACCCTCAATTCTCATTTTAAATTAATAATAATGAGGAAAAATGTGTCCTGACAGGATGACTATAATTACTGTAATATATGCAGCACATTTTACCACTTTTAAGGTGTTTGTATTTTTTTATTTATGCATCATGTAAGTGTTTGCTGTATTTCTTTAATTTATGCAAATTTTAAATAAAACAAAATAAAGGAAGAAAGAATGTGTCCAGGCAGGATGACTATCATTACTGAAATAAATGTACTACATTTTAGCAAATCAAATTCCATTCAGAAATCAGTCTAACAACTTGCTGAATCTGAATGTTTACTGAATTAATATCTGACTCACTTGCTGGCAGGATGTTTATGTGAAAACGAGTAGGTAACAATATACATTAAAACAAGAGTTTTAGTTAAATTATGTTTCAAAACAAAAATCACTGGCATGTAAAACACGTATAAAAAATACATGGTCCAGTATTAGTTATTTCAGAATGATGTCTCATTTTTTCTTTCTTAGTGTCTGTTTATAATGTGAAATTAAATCAACACTGGTCAATCTTACATGGCAAAAACCATAGATCTAGAAGTCAATATCTATGAGTTCAATAAACATAACAGGACCAAAAAAGTTTGACATTTGCCTAGTTATGATGGTACAGGCAACTGAATGATCTGAATGACTTAATGGTTTAATATTTTGGATAATGTGCCAATAAAAACCTACAGTATGAATAAATAGCATACTGAAGATCAACCAATGATAAAGCAACGTCTTGTTTAAAAAGAACCACAATTTTAGAAAACAGTTGCAATACCTAGACACTCCAAAAGAGGGAAGCAACTCAATACAAATCACTCCAATTCAACAAACGTTTCAATATTTGCACCACTCCAAAACAGAGACTGTCAGAAAGAGAGATATGGGAATAGAGGAACAGGACGTGGCAGTATTTCTCAATCACCAACTGAAAACAGTATATTGACAAAATACTAAGGCCATAATGTCACATTTTGCCAACCACTGTCACACATTCAAGCATTTTTTGTCAAGTTCCTGCTCTTATTGTATCTATTACTTTTTCATCAAATCACAAAACAAATGCAAACAAATATATCCCAACTCCTGAGACATTCTGGTTTCTTTAAATTCAATTTGAAATGAAATTTAATTAAAACAAATAAACAAACAAATAAATACATAAGTTATATTCGTTATATTAGGTTAGTTAATAATGGGGGCTTAGGGAAAAAAATGCCACCAAAATGAACAAAGGAACCAAATTTAAGATAAATGGTAAAAAAAAGAAATGTGGAAATTAATAATAATTGTTGATTTTACATTACATTTATGTCTGCTCTCATTGCATCAAATATGCCTTATTGCCTTTGTATGCTTTTTATTTCTTTAAAAAAATTGTTTTGCAGTGTTTCGCATCATAACCCACAGACGTGTCTGTTAAAGGGATAGTTCACCCAAAAATGAAAATGTGATGTTTATTTCGTTTTTTACCTCTGATGCACTGCAATGTCTGAACTGTCCTGAGCGCGTTCTCAACAGCCGGCGCGTGATGCGTCTTTTTCTTCTTCTTGCTTTATGGCAGATTGCAGACTTATAAGTGCATTACCGCCACATATCTCTCAAATGGACCATTAACACTCTATTTACAATCTCAATTAGGAGTGTCAATGGTTGAAAGAGATTGTGCGAACTGCATTACGCTTTGCGCCTTTTTGTGCGTAAACGGCCAGATGCATACAAAATAATGTCATCTTCATGTCTTTTTGCGCTTGAATGGCTTAAAGTCACTTGAATGTTTAAATTGGCAAGATTTAAAAGCATGTGCAAATGATACATTCCTCATTCATAGATACATTCATCGCGTTATAAGCGCAGAACCTACGGGAATGAGAATTCAGGTCCTGCTCGGTCTCCTCCACTAATTCCTGTGAGTGGCATCATTATGATGTCAGTGAGAATCTGCAGCCGTGGCGGGGATGATTTTTTGGTGTGGCAGCCCACCACTGTAGAATGCATGACGCTTCTGGTGATATTAAAGTCTGCCCGTCTCACTAATGAGGACATACTGTAAATAAATGAACAACATCTCCAGAACTGCTCTGAACGTTTTTATTTGATCTGGCTTATTATTCGTGATTTGCATTTGCTCAACCCTGTGTCTTGCAGTTTTATTTGTGACCTTGTCTTTGTTTTGGCTACTACTACTACTAAAATTATTAAAACCTTATTTTTAAGGAATAATCATACAATATTTATTCAATGTTTTAATTGTAATATTAAATCCTCTTTATTTTCCAAAAAGTAAAATGTTTAATTTTCATTAATTACAAGATAAATTAAATTAATGTTGTATGCCTTAAAAATGTACAGTAAATACACTGTAATAAAATAATTTCTGAGCGGGAAAAAATCATAAGGCTATTGTAAGAATACATGAAACTTGTTTTTATGCTTTCAAATAATTAGACATGCTAAAACAGAATTTGGTAACAATAA
>NW_015540859.1:216773-226946 GCF_001515605.1 Sinocyclocheilus anshuiensis | reverse complement strand
CACTGCTTCGGGTGTGTGTTCACGGTGTGTGTGTGTTCACTGCTGTGTGTGTGTGCACTTTGGATGGAATTAAATGCAGAGCACTAATTCCGAGTATGGGTCACCATACTTGGCCATGTCACTTCACTTTTTACACAATCCAGACATAATCTCCAGATCAGCAGATCACATGGACAATTTATCCAAACAGTAAAAAGATCTCATTCAATTAACTGTGCATAACCAATATGGGTGACATCACTGTGCTAATGTGCTAATGCTATTAAAGGGGTCATATGATGCGATTTCAAGGTTTGTCAGCTGGCCAATCAGAGCAGACTGCGGTTGTCAAAGGAGGGGGCTTTGTTGAAAACGACGTGTTTGAGAGAGGCGGGGCATAGAGGACCTACAATAATGTACAGTATTTGAAAAATAATGTGTTTTTTGAACATTAAAGCATGTCAACATATTCTGTTACACCAAATACACAAAATAATTATCTTTAAAATAGCATCATATGACCCCTTTAAAATGCACGTCCTTAATATATTTTAATAATGTAGTAACACATTTTCATAAAAGCAACAAGGCACTCAAGGGTTTAATCCTTTAGCCATCAAAATACAGCACAGTGCTTAAATACCACAAACCCAAAATATAAAAATCCAACACAACAGAGGAGAGCACCAAAAAACTGAGAGCCTGCAAAAAACTCCCAGTCAGACAGGTGGATGTTTTTTTTCTTTTTGAGAATCACAGGGTTACTTAAGGTAATTTAGATTGACAAGCAGACAGGAAGTGAGTGATGAGAGGTAATGAGAGATTACAGCTCCTTGTTCTCTTATTTATGACCTTTTTGCTCCATTTGCATACTAATGAGCCTAAATTGACATCACTGATGGCCAATCGGCTCTGCTCACGAGAAAACAGGCACAAGTACAAATGGATTGCTCACTAGAAAACCCTTTTTGTACTCTAATAATATTTGGTACAGGAGTTTTCATATTAACACGCTCTCATCGTATTAAGGCTGTGCTGATTCAATCATATATTTAGAGATTATGTCTCTCATGATACCGCACCAATACTTCAGACTTTTGTGAGCATTCATATCACCTATCAACATGTTTCAGGCTACGTGCACACAGTGTTGGGGACTAACAACCAGACCATCTCAAGTAAAGTACTGTGCAGCTTGGTTTTCAGTTTAAGTCGGTCTAAATTCACTCAACTGAACACATTATTGGTGCACAATTGATCTAAGCCAAGTACATTATAGAGTGTGGCTGCAACTCTCTTTCATAACCTAACTGTTTATGAACATAACCATATTTAACATTCAACCACACAACCGTATTCTGCAGGGAAGTCAGAAGTGCTTCCATGAGGCTTCACACCAGATAAAAGTAGAAGAACATGTCCATCAGCAAAGGGCCCCTTATTCACTGGAGACTCACTAGTCAGCAAAAAAGCCAAGCTGAGGGACAGCACTGGGCCAGGGTCAGAGCATTCAGATGGGCTTCAGGAAGGAGGCACAGGACATTAGATTAGTGATTCAGGGATCAGAGATCTGATGATGCTGTGGAGTGACTGACAAAAGGGCCTGAGACCACAGTGTCCGGGAAAAGCAGGTCAGGCAATCCAACAAGTTTCTCACAGACGCTCTACAACAAACATTCTCCTCAAAGCAAGAGATCACATATAGGTCATTCTCTGTGCGCTCTACAAGATGCGTTTCAGTATATTAAAATAAGACTTGTTAAAGGGATAGTTCACCCAAAAATGAAAATTCTCTCATTAATTACTCACCCTCATGTTCTAAACCCGTAAGACCTCCGTTCATCTTCGGAACACAAATTAAGACATTTTTGATGAATTCTGAGAGCTCTCTGACCCTCCCATAGACAGCAATGTAATTACCACGATCAAGGTCCAGAAACGTAGCAAGGAGATCTGTCAAATAATCATGTGACATCAGGGGTTCAACCATAATTTTACGAAGCTACGAGAATACTTTTTGTACGCAAAGAAAACAAAAATAACGACTTTATTCAAAAACAACGTATCTGCGAGACGCAGCTGACACAGAACAGCATACGCGGTTTACGTTCAGTGGATATTCTCCAAAATGGCATTAGGGTGACGCAGAGGAGACGAATTGTTGAATAAAGTCGTACAAAAAGTATTCTCGTAGCGTCGTAAAATTACGGTTGAACCCCTGATGTCACATGGATCATTTTACCGATCAGAAGTAACAGAATAATTAGCACAATCGGGGAAAAAATCTCGGATTTGGATCGGCTCTCTCTGACCGATACCCGATTTTACACTATCGGAGCCGATAGCCGACATGAATATCGGATCGGCACATTCATTGATGCTTCAAAAGCATCTGTCCCCAATATTATTATCTCCTTTTGAGTTCCACGCAAGTCTTTTTTTCTCATTAGCTAACATTTTGGGCTGATTTGAATCTAGTCATAAAGATCTCAGATTTCATTTGGAAACATTTGTGTAGGACAGCTTTAAGAGGAGATGGAAACGCCATGCAAATGTGTCTTGTTTGCGCCAACCAGCTCCATCCTGCCATAAGAGGGTCTTTGTGCGTGTGTGTGTGTGTGTGTGTGTGTGTGTGTGGCACCTGCGAGTGGGAGATGGGTCTGTGGGCAGCTCACAGTGAGCTGCGGGCAAAGAGGAAGCCGCCATTATGTGCCCATCTGGATGCCAAAGGAACTGCCTTAAGCTATTGACTATCAAAGGTGATAACAGTGCTCTCATTCATCATCCAAGGAGCTTCATGAGCAGCCAGGATCAGTGTGCGCTGGAGACAAAAGAATGCTCGAGTTAACTACAGACCGTAGTGGCTGTATTGACTCCGGAAGAAAGGCAAGAAAGTTGATCTGTTTATTGTGCAGCGCTGCGATGCATGACAAAGCCAGATGAAATGCAGCCATGCCCCGATTGCGCATATTGCTGCACATGGAATAACAGCAACAGCGTGTCCTAATTGAGTTTTTAGCATCACTTTATTTGTCTGTCCACACTGAAAGCTGAAATGATGGGTGATTCAGATTTAAAAAATAGCCTATTTTCAATATAGAGCTATGATTTGTGTGACTAAGCGTATTTGACCCAGAGTAAAGAGCAACAGAAACGAAAACCAAGCTACTGTACCATCAAAATGCCTTGGCTTGCAAAGCTTTGGTTAAAGGTGTGCTGGCATAGACATATTAAAACTTCTAGAGGTCGCCAAGTTGCTGTAGTATTCTCAATTGCTGTACCCAATGGTATCAGGCCGCAGATCACATTGAGCTTTACTGCTTGCATTAATAGAGATCGTATCGCTGCGTATTTGCATAAAGCTGCTCAGCTCTGCCAATCGTTTTTGCATCCATGTTGCTTTAAATAGTTACCACAGGTCACGTTGTATCTGAAAATGTTGTCATTGTGAATAAGCCTGGTTTAGACTGTATATATACAATTTTGTTGTCTATGTTTTAAATCCGCATCTGAAAACCCGCACTGTGCAGAGTGCAGCCTCACGTGTCAAAACAAACAGCACGAGGCGTTAAGAGCCCTGCACAGGCCTCAAATTTAGGCCCTAGCCCGGCCGTGTCTGACAGCTTACCAGAATTACCGGCCCGAGCCCATCGTTTTTCCCCCTTCTCCCAAAACCGCTTATACTACTGTTTCAGCTATTAAAATAGTTCAGTTTTGTATGTAAAAATGCAAAGTGATTATATTTCGTTTCATTTTTTTTTTTTAAGTTAATTTAAAAAAACGTTTGGAGCATTTTTATTCGTAAAATATAAGTTTGTGTTTTTTTTAAAGTAACGACCAAGCGGCAGACAGTGAGCTGATCATAGCCTATGTTTGATCAATTTAACATTCTCAAATCATCACGACTTGCCTAAAATAAAATCTATAGATACAAAACAGTTTAAGCATATAACAATGTTTAAACGTTAAACCTTGATAAATGTGTGCTATATCCAATAGTTTGTGTGGAGAGTGGAAGCTAAAGCACGCTTTGCAGGACACGGAGGCGCCAGTGCAATCACTTGCATTTTTTCAGTGGAAACAACTTAAAATATGTCATCATTTTTGCTAATAAAGGTAAGAGTAATACATCATTCGGAACTGTAAAGGGCCTACTATTATTTGTGTGCACTCACAATATCAACAAAACGTTGTGCTTTTATAAAATAAAGAAAACAAACATGATACGCTTTCTGCTGTCTCGGTCTTGAACATAAGCACTTTGTGACGAGTGGGGGCGGGACCGAGAGCCGTGGGAATGGAGCGAGGCCGGTGGAGTAATTGATAATGAGCGACACCTGCACCACTCACCGGTCTCGAGTCCCACGGAGGAGCTCCGGAAGGATAAAAGGAGGAGTGACGACAGTGTTGGACGAGAGAGGACCAGGCCTGGATTTTATTTAGAGTTTTGTGTGCGGCAGTCGTCCGCGAGGGGCTGCCGCTTTACTTTCATTTTGTGTTTGTTTATTTTATTAAAGTTTTCTTTAAATGTTTGCCGGTTCCCGCCTCCTTCTGTGCTGGAACGATGGAAGACGAGGTGGGACGGAGAGCTCGCTGCCGCGCTCCTGGGTCGAGGAGGGGTGGCTGCTGTCCGAGAGGGAGCGGAGGAGTCGGCCCCGTTCGCCAGGAGGCCGGAGCCTGCTGCCGTCCGCCATGATTGGGGAGGAGCAGGGCACGGGGGACTCGCTGCCGGCTGACCTCAACAGGAGGAGCCATCGCCGTCCGCCAGGAGGCGGAGGAGCGGTGGGCCGTCCACCAAAGATGTCCAGTACCATCGCATGGCACCGCGAGTGAGAGCCTCTCACACTGCCGCTTGGTCCTCAACCTCAAATTTTTTTTTTCTTCTCCTCTCTCGTATCTGTCTCTCCTCATCCTTCCGTCTCCTTTTCTCTCGCCTCGTCTGTCTGTCCTTACCCCCAGGTACGCCGCGGCTGCTGTGATCGGCTCCCCCAGAGGGGGGAGGGGGGGAGTAGAGCGCAGTCTCTGGAGTACCCCCCGGCCTACGAGGGGCGATGGGGGTATATGACGAGTGGGGGTGGGGCCGAGAGCCGTGGGAACAGAGCGAGGCCGGTGGAGTAATTGATAATGAGCGACACCTGCACCACTCACCGGTCTCGAGTCCCACGGAGGAGCTCCGGAAGGATAAAAAGAGGAGTGACGACAGTGTTGGACGAGAGAGGGCCAGGCCTGGATTTTATTTTGTGTTTTGGTTCCGTTTGTGCGCGACAGTCGTCCGCGACGGACTGTCGCGCTGTTTTGTGTTTATTTTATTATTAAAGTTTTGTTTAAATGTTCGCCGGTTCCCGCCTCCTTCTTCCCGATCTACAAACGTTGTTACACACTTCAAAAAATGAACCGAAACTCATTTACATGCCTCACAGACATGACAAATATATCTATAGAAAGATTGAAATTACTACTTAACGAAATAAAACAAATCTAAAACAAAAACTCTTTCATTATAATCATAATTCGTAAAGATGCACTTCTCTCTAAAGGCGCATCTAATGAGGAGATGGCGAGTCAGGATCTGCAACTTCATCCTTGCGACACTGACTCAGAAAACACTAGTTTATTAGCAAATAATTCAAATATCTCCTTACTATTTCCCCGACACATTCATGGTAATTACTTTTGCCGGTGCTTTGCGGCAAGCTTTAGCCTATTGCGTGCATTTGACGGCACGCATGCTGCTGCTGCTGCTGCTTCTGGCGGAGACACTAAACACCGTCGATCCGCTCTAGACAGTCGCGGTAGCACGGTCTCGTGTAGTTTCCACCAGCGGGCCATTTTTTCATCGTTATTAGATAGATGTCTAAAATATAAAAATAAGGAGGAGCCTAAAACAGGCCCGAGGCCCAGCCCGCGTCTGAACTATGATGTAAAAATTGGCCCAAAGCCCAGCCCTAGTGGCGTAAAAAAAAAAGTCGGGGTCCATTGGGCCCGGGCTGAAATGCAGGGCTTTATCAGTGATTCTGCCACTAGAGGCTGCTCTTGTACTCTTAAAAATGATTTTCAACAACAGCCAGTTTTTAAAGAGATTCGCTGTTGGTTTTAAAGAGACAGTGCTGATTTTAAAGTGAAACCTGCTGAAGTCTGTCATTGATGTAAATCAAAGAACAAAAGAAAAAGAGAACTCCTTGGACTGTTCTAGTCGCTGATTAACTTTTGTAGCTTGAATAAAGATTAATATGTATAGTTTATGCATATATAATATAGTTTATGTGAAGATCATTTTAAAATCACTTAAATTAAAAGTTGTTATATATTTCTATTATATTATTTCTAGCCTATTATATTAAAAATAATGACTTTCAATTATACTGTAATGTTGAATGGCTATTATTAATAGGGAAAATTTAGGGAAAATGCACCAGCAGGACAAAAACATTGTAAAAATGTTTAGTTGTAGTAGTAATAACTGCTTGTTTTTGCAAAAAGAGTTTCATGGTCGGTTTTTTTTTGGTTAAAAGTTGTTATATATTTCTATTATATTATTTCTAGCCTATTATATTAAAAATAATGACTTTCAATTATACTGTAATGTTGAATGGCTATTATTAATAGGGAAAATTTAGGGAAAATGCACCAGCAGGACAAAAACATTGTAAAAATGTTTAGTTGTAGTAGTAATAACTGCTTGTTTTTGCAAAAAGAGTTTCATGGTCGGTTTTTTTTTGGCCAGTAAATTTTATCATGTCACCGGCCATTGGCAGGTGTGGCAAAAAGTTAGTTTTAGGCCCTGTATACAGACCTTTAATGAAGATCAGATGTGGGATGATTGTAACTGAATTCATCAATGTGTTGAGATTAATGTTTTAAATATATAATTTTGAATCTAGAAATATTTAATGATTTACTTTAATAATAAAATTACAATTTCTATTGAATAATAGTAATATTAAACGGTACTTAAAAATGTAACTAAAACTGGCAGTAGGTGGTGGCAACTACATCACTACATTTATTTAAAAATGCACGTTCATTCATAAACGAAACACGGCTGTGTTTGCTTGGAGATACGCAGCGGCTCAGCTGTGACTTTATTGAAACTATTTTTGCTGACGAAACTGAGCAAAATCAGGCAATAGTGTTGTAGTCAGGCAATGCAAGTCACTTAATATTAACTTCTTGTTTATTGAACTGTTATATTTAATCAATATCACATTTGCAAACTCCCTTGCGATGTCACTAAGTCCCATTATAATTAACAAAGCTCTCTACACTGCACAATGAATCTCTTATTCACATCGTTTATACCAGGGTTCCTTAAATGGCGGCCCGCGGGCCACATCCGGCCCGTGAGAGAAAAAAGTTTGGCCCGTGCTGATTTCAAATAATGTGGCATGAAAATTCAAATGCAGCATCAGAAAGCTACATTAACTTACATCGTGTCTACACCTTGTGCGAGCTAAATATTTCGACTTATCGCGCAATATATGTACATGACCTCAATAATTTTTGGTGATGCAATATATCGCCCATTATATTTACTTATTTTACTTATTATACATTATAAAAATCAATGACACCATGTTTTGCACATTCCACTTGCGCCTGTGGCTTTTGCAGCTTTTCGTACATAATGTGTAGTCATGAGGTGCTAGTTCAAATTTAAAACATTTGAAAAAATTTGTTAAAAACCAAAAAAAAAAGTTTCACCTGCAGATATGATCTGGTATAGGGATCTGTGCCTTCTGACATCTGACTGCTAAGTAGTAATTGTGTTATTCAGCAATAGTGTGCACCCTTCATTTACAGAGAAAAGAAGGTCAGGGAAAAGTTATCTGTGCATTTTTCTTTTTTTTTCTACTTGTTACTTTGCACTTTTTGTTAGAAAATGTTTATTTACTATTTATTCAGGTTTTTTTGAGGTATCTAATATTTTGATACTTAATTTCCATAATCTAAATATTCTTAAAAATTAAAAGTTTGTTGTCATTTGGAAGTGTGTAGGCCTTCTTGCATTATTATGCTGTTACATTATGATTATATATTCAGTGGCATTAAATGGTCTTAAAATTACAATAATATCGCTTATTGGAATTATTTCTGGGGAAATATATCGCACAACAAAAAGTTGTTATCATGACAGGCCTAGGCGGCACAATAAAATACAATAGAACTCGTTATAATCTTGGATGCCGCGCCGCGACAAATCCCCGACAGTAAACTGCTGACTCGTTCTATTTATAATGTACTGACACAACGTTCAAATGATTTGCAATGCTTTGTCGCGTCCAGTGTAGATACGATGTGACAGCAAAAAAATGCAGAGTGTGTAGAAAAGAAAAGTGCACATGGAAAATAGATGATTCAAATGTGAATGGACTGAACAGTTTTGAGTGAGTGAGTGAGTGACTGATATCTTTGTTATGGAATACACGTGTTGTGCAGTGAGTTCACAGTTTTAACGTACACATTTGCTTTAATTTATTTTCAAGATCTGAGGTAAAATATCTATTGTTGCTTTCACTATGGCTATAAAGATAATGCAAAATAATATTCAAACTCACATTACACACTTTTAACATTGAATAAAGCACATAATCATTACCTGAGATTATCACTGTCATATTTTGATTGTTTTTCCTGTCGCGACGTTGCAGAAAATAAAAACCGTTCCTAAACTAGAATCCCATGTCGCTTTTTGTAGTGTCGCTGTCGCGGGTGGTTAGGACAAAAACTAGGCCTACATGCAAAATATACTTTTTATCGCATCGTGTCTGGTTGAGACACATGGTGTTACAGTTTGATCCCCCCCCCAAAAAATCTAAACATAACTTTTTATGTTATAATTGTTTTATGTTATGTTCATAATTGTTTGAATAAAACAGACTACTGGGGAAAAAATCTGAATATTCATCTTGTGACCATCTTGTGACCATTTTACCAAAAGCAAGAATAATATAATAATTGCAATAATAATAACACATATATACAGTGGGTACGGAAAGTATTCAGACCCCAAAAATTTAAGGGGGTCTGAATACTTTCCGTACCCACTGTATATATATATAGGTCAATGGCCCTTGGCTTGGTATTGTTGGCAGAATTCGGCCCTCGGCGAAAAAGAATTGAGGAACCCTGGTTTATACCTTGTCCGTTATATTGAGAGGATTCGTGAGCTTGCATAACTCAGCACTGAACAAAACTCTGGTGTTTTGAGCAGTGAGTGGATTCTAGTGATGGGCGGTATAACAGTTCATAACAAATACCGGTGTTTATTTTTGTTATACCACAATACTGGTGTATGTTGCTTAAACAATGTTCGGAAAGTGGCATGACACTGTTTGAGAGGGGTCCCTTTTCACTGATGCACTGTGGTGAGGGCACAGCTATATGTGTTACTAAGCGTGATGGTGAAAAGGGACAACCCTCTTCAATGCGACTAAATCTTCACTCTGGGTGACTAAATTATGTCTAATATTAGCCACTGGCTAATAAATTCTCAGGTTTTACTCGCCAGTGTGTGAGTTAGATGCTAAGTATAAGTTTCACTTGCCAAACACACTGACTGAGTGCTTCAGAGTTTCACTCTCCGTCAAGCAATCTGTGCTATTTTTCAGTTTATACCATAAACTCTAGTGTGAAGGCGCACGACTTGCCTTCACTTTTTCTCACATATGCAAAGAGAGGGAGAGAGAGTCTTACATACAATGCAGAATTGATGCACTACATGTAAATTATATTCTTTGTTGCATTTTCCTGTCAAAATAACAGCGTTCCTTTGGAAATCTTCAGCTTTTAAAGGTGTCATATGATGCGATTTCAAGTTTTCCTTTCTCTTTGGAGTGTTACAAGCTGTTTGTGAATAGATAAGATCCCTAAAGTTGCAAAGACTAAAGTCTCAAACCCAAAGAGATATTCTTTATAAAAGTTAAGACTGGTCCACGCCCTCCTAAAATGCCTCGTTTAAACACGCCCCCACATGTCTACGTCACGATGTGGGAAGATTTGCATAACGCCGCCCAAATGTTCACGCAAAAAAAGAAGGCGTAACTTTATTGTTGCTGCCACTACCGCCGCCGCCATGTTGTGAAGATGCAGTGTGTTTCGTAGCGAAAGCGAAAATACTTTGTTTGGCCTTCCAAAAGAGGACACGACTAGAAATCAGTGGTTAAGTTGTATTTACAACACTGTTCCAGAACAGTT
>NW_015540859.1:201573-216754 GCF_001515605.1 Sinocyclocheilus anshuiensis | reverse complement strand
TGGTGCTCACCTATTATCGTCCCTGTTTTGATTTCAGCAAATCAATTTGAGCGAACGCAGACAACGTGATTAATATTCATGAACCCAGCAGCTCATTAATCATTAGTGCATTTTATATTGTTATTATTAGTAGAATTTGTAGTAGTATCGTTATCTTATCAGTTAGGGTTGGGCCGATAGACGAGAGAAGTGCGCGCGCTCTCTCTCTCTCTCTCTCTCCCTACCGTTAAGTAACTCGTGCAATCATTATTTGTTTTCCGTGCCTTTCTGAATACGGATTTATGCTTCGGGCACACCCTCTAACTCCCCCCCACCCCCCGATGTCATCGTCCATCGCAATGTTTCACTGTAGACATCGTCCGATGCCAATTTTGTAGACATTGTCCAACCCTATTATCAGTATTATTTTTAGTTTTTTTTTCCTTTTTTTATAGAGACACTAAATGACAAACAATATTTTCAGTTAAAATTACTTTTTTTTTTTAAGTTAATCTACTGCAGTATTTCCTCTCTCAATTAGTAGAAAATGTGGTTAACGCCAGGTCATGCATATATAACTCCAGGTCATGCCAGGTAATATACCATGAAACCAGTATCATTTTGAAAAATACAGTGATATAAATTTTATAAATTTCATAACGCCCAGCACTAGTGGATTCTGATTAACAATGCGTTCACGGAATCAACAGATATTTCTGTGATACATACTCAACTCTGCAAAAAACTAGGGATGGGCGATATCTTATCGTTGGCGATATACCGGTAACAATTCTCCACACGATAAGAATTCGTCTTCCCACGATAATATCCAGTATGAATTAAACAGTCATTACATTACGTGTGTACTCAGTAATGCTCACAACACCCTATTTTGGGTAAAAATAGGGAAGATAATACTTTTCTCTAAAGAAACAGGATTCCCTAAATTATCGTCATTGATATCGTTATCGCAATAAATATCAGAAATTATCGTGATACATTTTTAAGCCCATATCGCCCATCCCTGTTTGCAAGTAGAAACCTTTAAAGCTCCCCTGAGCGCAAGCACAAATATGCTTATTGCGTTAGTTGCACTGATGCTCCTAAATATTTTTTTTCATAGTCACACGCAATAGTTTTCAGTCGCAAGTGGTCGCACTATAGAGCCCTGTAAACCTCTAGTTCAATACACTGAAATATATGTAAAATTCAAGTTTACTTAGGCTAATCAATTTATGTTGAGACTACATTAATCTTTACTCTTGCATTAACTCATACTGGGTGGTGGATTGTTATTTCCCAGCATGATTTGAATAGGGCTGGATCAGCAGAGTAAATGATGAAATCAAATGCTTTTTTTATGTGTTTCTGAGTTAAGGGGAACTGTTTTTTTAAAAGACCTTTTTTTTTTTTTATGTTCGATTTTAATTCAGTTAATGTTTATTTAGTTTCAGGTAACAAAATTGTGTTTCATGGTTTTAGTATGATAATAACCCTGGTGCTGTGTCATCAAACATGATCTTCAGCTTACACATTAACAAGACACAAACAAGAGTTCACTACATATTCGCACACAGGAGAATGCAGTATTAATCCACAACTGTGCTAGATGTCTCGATGGTGCCAGACACAAAGAGAGAGGCACAGAGGAGGAGGAGGAGAACAATACCAGCCCCCACATCCCCTGCCTGACAGCAGCCCGAGCGATCATCTCTCCTCTGCCGACCCATAAAAAAGGGGGTCAGACACACACCACATGGAGGTGTTTTCCGTAATCCCTTCCAGCATGGTCACAACACAAAACAGCAGCCATGACAGGAAGGGCTGCGACACAGGACGAGGGACGAGGGAAGAATGAGGATGTGCTGGTGGAGACGGGCCTGTGTAAGATGGAGGTTGTGAAGCTTTTGTGCTGCATTGACAGTGTGGTGCTGCCACAGCGTCCGTCTACTAATGGCTCCTCTCCTGCTGTCGCTGTACGCAGGCGCTCCGCCACACAGCCGCAGCATGCTGATGCCAACGTGAAAAGCTTGCGAGAAATTTTCAAGCTAATGAGATGTTCGATTTTAACGCAATGTCCACTATTCTCATTTGACGATGATTCGATATTTTGAGGCTTGCGGTTGACATTTTTGTTTGCTTACCACTTATCCAGTAAGAGCATTATACTTATATTACACAACAATATACAGTTATTATAGCACTTTTACATATTTCATTTTATCCAAATAGGTAATATTTTAAAAACAATCTTTGCATTTTATTTTTCAGGTGAAGTTTATGTTTGTTGAATATATTTTTGTTTCAGACTTAGCAATTATAGTGAAAGCATGAACTCAGGAATCATCAGAACCTTTCCATCTAATATAAGCATGACTGGTACAACTGGTATTTTAAAAACACCCTCAATTAGGAATAAATAGCTAAATGTATGCACAATTGGCTCAGACTCTGAAGGAGTTTAACCTTTTTTACAGCATCAAACCATCTACAGACACCCTGTGTTTAAGTTAACTCACCAACCCAAGAATTTGCTTGTCCCAAATCATAGTAATAAAACTAGGATGCCAGCGATGCCAATATAATCTTTCTATTTGATTTTTCAACTGAATATCTGAATGTGAATATCACTTATCATCTGCCATTACTATAGAAGAGCTGATAATTCTCTCTCAAAGTTTTAGCTTACTGTCACTTGTAGTACAAAATAAATATTACATATTGTAATAAACTCGCTAAATGTGCTAACCTGGGCCTGTATTCACAAAACATTTTATCTTACCACTAAGAGTTCTCCTAAATAGCAGTAAAAGTTTTTAGCTAAGAGTTTTCTCTTAAAACCTATTCACAAAGCTGCTGAGACAAACTTTTACTAAGGAATAGACAGGAATTTTACTTAAGTCTTAAGCTAAGAGTAAGGGCGGGGTTGACCTCGTTGCTATGGATGACGTCAGCATACTTACTAACTATGCACACAGTGATTGGCTGATAGTCTCTGTCAGAGATGTATTCATAGAAATATTGTAGAGCGCAATATTATGTTGCCATATTCAAATAAGGGTTTTAAAATAAAAATGTTAATTGCCACATTCAAATAAAGATTTTAAAATGCAGGCTAAGTGTCACTAATTAAACAAGTAGGCTATATATTCAGCTAATTGTCAGCCTCTTATATGTATGCTTCTCGTAAACAATTAGTCAATATGCATTAGGGCTGCCCTCGACTAAAGATTTTTCTGGTCGATTAGTAGTCGTTCATTTTAAGCATTAGTCGACTAATTAGTCGCACTTTTATTAATAAACCATATAAATCATAATAATGAGCCTTTAATTGCCTACATAGCCTAATAAGCGCTCAAGCGCACGCAAAAAAAGGCTTGCCACAGCGCACCGGCAAATATAATTATGAATGTGTTAGGGACAAACAGCAAGTACACTGCACTAACGTTTTAATAATTTATTGTTACACTAGTGCTTTCTGTTTTCGGTTTAAGAGATGAAGTCGGCAACACTGACTCGTCATCTCCGCAGTTTGCGCCTGTAGCTATGCATGTTTCATACGGATTACATAATCTGAGAATATTTGTTTTCTATTTGAATTGGTTCATTTAAAAGTTTCACTCTCTATAGATATATTTTTCATGTCTGTAATAGGCTAAGGCAAGAATACACGAAGTTTCGAAGTGACGCGCTCAAGTTCACAGAGTCCGAGACGGCAGAAAGCGCATACTGTTTGCTCTAATTATTTTACAAAAGCGCAACGTTTCGTTGTTATTCTGAGTACACACGAATAAACGTAGTCTTTACCGATACAAAAGATGCATTACTCTTATCTGTATGACCAAAAAATTTTTAAGAGCAAATGATCACACCGGCGCCTCCATCTGTCATGCAGTAGCCCAAGCACGCTGTTCAGCTTCCACACTCTGCACAAACACGTAAACAGCGCACTTTTTTCTAGGCTAACATTAGATTGAGCTACCATGTTAAGTTGCTATTACATATTTCAGATGATAAGCCATAATTGAGGTCGATGAATGTTAGGTGAGCATATGGATGTCCTGCCCGATGTACTATATTACCACACAGACCAGCCGTTAACGATCTGTCCATCACGGACTGTGTGATTTCACCACTTCGTGTGGAATTTTTTTTCTGCAACTAATAAAATTTTGGTCAACCAAACCTCTTCTCATCGACTAACGGTTAGTCGACTATTAGGGGGCAGCCCTAATATGCATATAAACAGCCTTTTAATTAACAAAGTAGAATAAACATGGCTGATAGTAAGACATGCAGACATAAAAGAAAACCAAACTGGACGCGAGAACAGCTATATATTAAGGATATAATCAAAAATTTGGAGTTGGGATAACCTCCAAAAAACTTTTATATTCTGAGGCAGATTGCTGGCAACAGCCATTTTAGGATAGTTCAGATTTGATCTTAGTGACTTAGAAGTCCTCTTCACGACTCCTAACGTTTCACAGATTTAGGAGCTAGTTTTAGCACTAAAATGCTTTGTGAAATACTCTTAGAACAAAAATGTAGGAGTCCTAAATTTAGGACTGACACGCCCATTATTTTTAAGATTTTCTCCTAAATCGGGGAGTTATGAGCTACTTTAAACCTTAAGATGTTTTGTGAATACGGGCCCTGGTTTTTAGGTGATTTTTTTTTGTAAGAGTAAAGACTAAACTTCAAAATAAATTGTCTAAATCCACAGTGAGAAAAACACAGCTTAAAGCTGCAGTCCATAAATTTTGCCTCTTTGTTATCTATCTCTGTTTGAAAACCTGGAATTGCAGTTGCTTGCAGAATTATCTAGCTTGGCGGGTTGTACTCTGGCATGGCTCCAGCGTGGATGAATCTAATGTTTTGAAGAGTATGTGTGGCAGTCAGTCACCGCACCGGTGTGAATATAGGATTTAGTAATCACAGATTCTAGCCTACGTCTTGGAATATATGACCCAAATAAGAATTGTCACCGGATATTGTCATCTGAACAAGTAAGTAACAAGTCTGCCACGTTTGTTCTGACCAACTGAGGAAAAAAAGCATTACAATAAATCGTGCTACCAATGGTGATTTAGTCTAACGATCAATTACCTCATATCACATCAAACCGTGCAAATTATTATTATTTATACTTTATTCTCAAATTGTTAATGTTAACAACATCACCATTACATGACTATGTGAATATAGTGTGTATTAGCGTGTAGATTTCAATTTCTGTACAGTCTAATCTCTAATTGTCATACCATTCGAATTTCATATTAAGAAATTAATTTAACCCAAAAAGCAAACTATGCTCCCTTCGAACTGGTTGTCTTTAAAATACAAATCTTGTGTAATCCCAGGCTATCTGTAATCAGAAGCACATTTAAAACTGGAATATCATTTTATTTCATTCACATGTGTTTCATATAATCCTTTCTGGATTACAATCCGCCAACAAAATAATTTTTTGACATTTAATTATTCTAGCTGCTGTGAGAAAAGTCTATAAACGATCGGCCACCTGCAGCATCCTCACATGCGATAGCCTAGTAGCCGGGACAACTTCTTTATGTTTATAGACATGACGTGGCAGCATGCTCGAATTTCCCGCGAAAACCTACCCGTACCACTCAAATTAGAAAACATTATTATAAGCTAACCGTTGTGAATCAGGCTAAAGTAAGGTCATAGTTTTGAACACTGGCTGGTTATGTACTTGCTCAAATATTGATTTTGGATCATTTTTAACCAAAAAAAATGGACTGCAGCTTTAAGTAGATGAGGAAAAAAGAGGAAATATTAGATCCATCCAATCATGAGACAGAGTAGAGAAGAAGGAGAGTTCCACCTATTTATTAAGGAGCTGCGGGATTATCCCGGGAGATTCAAAGTTTACTTCAGGATGTCAGTACACGCTGATGCTTTGCTAGCGATACTGGAGCCACATATAAAAAAAGGACCACCAATTCCCGTGAACTCAGCATGCAAGGACCTATACAGTGCTTTATGCTGCGAGACGAAGTGGATGAACTTGTCAGGATTGAAATCAGCAAGTTAGGAGCTACTTTTAGCCTTTGAATATGGGTCTGATCATTAGACTGGAAGAGCCTCCAACACCTAAAAAACCCTTTGAGACAACCACAATATCCCTCATCTTTCATGTGCAGGTGTAAACAACGACACACCAAAATGAGAAGGTTAGGAGAAACTGTAGTTTAAAAGAGTTTAAATAATCTTAATCAGTCATAACTACTGGGGAGAAATAGCACAGACAATGGACAGAGACAAAACTGTGTATTGAGTATGCATCGACCGACTGTGTTTGCCAACATAAAATATAATTTGAAAGGCTGCACATATACATGTACACATAAAAACTGAAGGGCAGTGTGATTTTAAGTGCGCAAAAAGGACAACCTTATTTTTGTTAACATGAGGACAGCACTTGATGTTTGGAGGAAACAAATAATGTGTAAACAACACTGGTCCTCTGAAACTGACAGTGTTTAGAAACAACTGAATAGACAATAAGGAATATTAACTGTAATTATAGAATATCTATCATTACACAAATAATAGTGACTAGATTAACTTGTCAATTAATTCAGCAGGTATCTGAGGACACCAGTGGACCATGAAAAAATGTAACACCAGAGATGTGTCAATGTATCATCCAACAGTATTTCTTGACTAACAATTGATCATTTGAGCAATATTAATGCATATATAACTGCCAATATTAAATACAAAAGATCCTAACCAAAATTAATAACTTACAAATTAAGCATATTTATTGTGTTGTAGCTTCAGCTTTTTCCACATAATATAATTAATGAACTCAAATGATTTCTGATTAAGCATATAAAAGGCATTTCCCCAGGGTGACCTTTCAAGTCAACGTCTGTTTATGCAACACAAACTCTCTTCTCACACCAAGACACAATTTTTCCTGAAAAAAAAGAAAGCCTGTCACCACCCTGAGCAAATGAAACCAGAGAATGCTCTGCCTGCCTATTTGTATTGCAAACTAGAGTCTACTTTTCAGCCAGGCAGGAAAAGACACAGGGAGGACGGCACCTCCAGGAAAAAAAAAACAGGAGAGAGAGTGGAAAAACCTGCTCTGCACAAAAACGAAATACCTACAGTTCAGCTGTTTAACAGCTCATCAGCAACAAACCACACTAAACACTGATGAATAAGGCTTACTTCAAAAATAAAGAGGATGGAGTCCAGCTCCTCCCGTTGAGATTTGTTCCCTGAAAGAAAGCAATAGAATTAGTTATTGTGTAATTTTACAGTACAGTCATTCATTCGTTAGTGTTTATTCACTCAGGCTTGTGCTTTTGCTGTGGTTAGCTATACAGTTATGATCTATGGTGCTAGAATGATGAAATGTTGACAATATTTAATATTCAGTATTCAATGAATCAGGGGTGGGCATGAGTACCAGAGTACTTAAAAGTGACTGTGATGATCATTTGACTTATCGTTTGGTTAGCGTTGGAACGGCATGCCGTACAGGCTGGATAATTCTAGTGAAACTATGGCTTTGAAAGTGTGCAGTGATGTCTGGAATACATCAAAAAGTCAACATAATTTAATTGTTGCTCAATGTTAGTTCATGTTAGCTTATGCATTAACTAATGTTAACAAATGGAGCTTATTGTAAAGTATTACCGTAAATTATTTGTGCTTTAGCTGCATGTGTTTCATTAACTGCCTGTGTTTTAGTGCATTGTTGCATGTGTTAGACATTATAGCAATGCCAAGTTAATTTGCATTCCTTTTAAATGGAATGCAATTACTAATAATTGTGCTGTTAGCCTACTTTCTCTTCATGGATTCTGAAATGCATAGGGATGTCTTGGTAAAACTGATTAAAATATAGTTAACTCTTTCCCTGCCACCATTTTTTTATGTTGCCAGCCAACACCATCATTTTCAAAAAAATGTCATTGCCCCAGAATATTTTTGTTGTATGAATATCTGAACATGCAATATCAGGGTTTCTGCAGGATTTTTAAGCTCAAATTTAAGACCTTTTTAAGACCTGCAAAAATAAAATTAATACCATATGAGCGGGGTAGGGCAATGTCTATAGTACCATATTAAACTGTAAAATTACTGCAAAAAGCATAATTTACAGTTCAGATACAAGTTTTCACAAAAACAAAAAGTTTTATAAAATGATAAACTTTACATTTCAGCCTTTAAACCATTTTTAAGAAAATGGATGAGTCAAAAGTATTAATTATTATATTAAACAATTATTATCAATAAATTATTATATCAATTAAATAACATAAATTAGGGGTGTGTGATATTGACAAAAAAATTATATCTCGATCATTAAGCCATTTTTTCTAAAAGTGTGCACCATCTTTTGAGTCAAATTCTTGCATTTGGGCCAAGCAGTTACCAAGCAAATGAAATCAGTATCAACAAAATGTATCTTTGCAAAGCAGAGGAAACACAGAAGCTGCATTAGAAGTGGCATTTAGATGTATTTACACACTGTTTAATGAAGCTCTGAGGGACATGGAATACTCTAACCTGCAATTACAAATGCATAAAAATATTTTGATATTTTAAACATAAAACATTGAAAACTGATGTTTGAAATCATTTTAAAAATGAAAAAGTACCTTAAATGTGAAATTAAAACTGCCAGTAGGTGGCAGCAAGTCACTGTTAAGTGAGTCATTGCGATTGAACTGAATCATTTAAACGAAACACCGTCATGTTGCTCAGAGACACAAAACAGCGCTGTGGCTGTGTTTGGGATGATTTTTGTTGGAGAAATAGAGCAAAAACAGGAAATATGGTGTCTCAAGCGTAAGTCTCTTAATATTATCTTCTTGTTTATTGAACTGTTGTATAAAATCAATATCACATTTGTAATCATGCCTGACTTTTGGAGAAAAAACGGCACTCTTCGGGTGATATTAACTATATGAAATGATATGAACATATACATTTTCTGCCCCATATCTTGAATTATGTGATAATTCTAAATGCATTTTAATAGACTGATTCATGCAGTGAAAGAACGCACTATAATTGTGCACGTGCACTCACTAGTCTAACCTGCTAGACGTCATCACGTAATGTATGCGCGCATACTGTACGCGTTTTGTTTGCTTTTCACGATATACTCGATAATATCAAATCGCACATCTTTAAAACAACAATTACGATATTATCACAGACCATACATATCGCACACCCCTATACAGTTTAGATTTTTATAATACATTGTCTTCTTATCTCACCAGTTCACATTTAAAGCTCTGCGTGTTTGCAGGGTAAAAACATGTGTCGACTTTTGCATTGGTCTGAACTAGAGGTTGACCAATTGATCGGACGATTTTTGGCATTTTTTAATTAATCGGCATTAGAGGTCGACCGATATATCGGGCCGATATTTGTCATTTTTTAATATAACTTATTTGCATATTGCATTAATGAAAAAAAAGCTGAAGAATATGCGCTTCTGCGTGTGTTTCCATCAACTGTGTAATGCGAATAAAAATGGACATCAGCCTAATAAAAGTGACGTGTTCCGACCAATATATACGTCGCACAGTTATTATCCTCATTAAACCTGTCTAACGTTAACCGTCAAGAATGTCAGAAATCACTAAGGGTTTAGCACTGTTTTTTTTTTTTTTTTGTAATTACTAGATTATGGTAATTTGGTTTGTAACTTGTAAGCAATCTGTTAACAACAAAAACAACACATTAGTGAATGGTTTTGGTTCTTTTACACTTTTTTTCAATTAGAGTGTAATTGTTTTAATGTGTATCGAATATTGGAATTATAGACTGAATTGAAGATGAAGGCACTACTAAAATGCTAACCATGAATGTTTCTTCTGTTTAGTAATTGCTGTCTGATGGCTGAACAAAAATCGAATCCAGTATGGCAGCATTTCACCGAGCCAACTCCAGGGAAAGCCAGGTGCAATATCTGCAATGGACTGGTGAGCTTGGGAGCTGAAAAAGGTAAAAAGAAAAACACCACAAATTTGTGGAGTCACCTGAGGTGTCACCACCTCCAGGCTTACAAAGATGCACAGAAAGAAAAAGAAGACGCAGCTGCCTCTACAGCCAATGTAACTCAGCCAACTCTAACAGAAATGTTTGATGCCCAACGTAAATGGCAGAATTCGGATCCCAGGTCAAAAAAACTTGACACTTTAGTTACGGAAATGATTGCCACAGACAATCAGCCATTTACATTTGTCTCAGGTATTGGTTTTCGGAGGCTGGTGGCTGCAATGGAGCCCAGATACAACCTAAAAACTGAGAAGCACTACCGCACAGACATCCTAGATGGTATAGTTGCAAAAGTTGAGAAGAAAATAAAAGCACTGATTGCAGAGGATGCTGGCCCTTTTTTGTCTTTCACCACAGACTGTTGGTCTGGGGACACTGAAGCACTGATGAGTCTAACATGTCATTTCATTGACGACAACTGGGAAAGGAAACAAGTCGTCCTAAATGCCAAGGCCATGTCTGGCTCCCACACTGGGGAGTACATCAGCGACATGTTCATCAGCCTGCTGATTTACTGGGACATCAGCCACGACAGGGTTGTACTTGTGATACGTAACAGTGGTGCTAACATGGTTAAAGGCCTCAGATTGGCAGAAATACCTGATCTCAGCTGCAGCGCACACACCATACAGCTTGTGGTGACCGATGGCATCAACAGTCAGCGAGCAGTGCTGGACGTTAATGCCAAGTTAAATAACATAGCTAAACATTTCAACCACTCTATGCTCGCAAAGCAGAATCTGAATTCCTAAAAATCGGCAGCACATATCGGCCATCGGCTGACCCTGACCTCTAAACATTGGCATCGGTTATAGAAAAACCCATATCGGTCGATCTCTAATCGGCATCGGCCGATTGTGCTGCAAATTAGGCCGATTTATAGGCAGGCGCACTGGCGGGCAGCTAAGCGTTGTTGTGGAACTCCCTCTGGCTGCGTGAGACTGATAGGGATGGGCGATACCCCTTGTTTTGTTTTCGATACGATACCGATATTTTTCAAGGCAGTATCGTCGATATCGAAACCGATTCGATACTTCTGCACTAAACTTTTAAATTATGAAATGTATTAAATTATTAAATTACTAAGAGTAGATTTTTGGCATTTTTTAATTAATCGGGTATCGGCCAATTGTGCTGCAAATTAGGCCGATTTATAGGAAGGCGTATCTGCAGGCAGCTAAGCGTTGTTGCGGAGCGCCGGAGAATCTCTCTCTGGCTGCGTGAGAGACGCAGTAACTCACATTCTGCAGCTGCTTCTTGTTTACACACAGCTTCAGCTAATGATGGCAGGGCAAAACAGACCATTTCGAAAACGTAATTACGTTTTACCCGACTAGAATTGATGCCGGAAAGTTATCATATTCATAAGTGCAACAAGTCATTTGCATGTGAAAGTAGAAACACGTTCAATTCAGACAAAACTTCTGGGCTAATTATAATGTGCACATTAACTTTCCTCATGAAATGTTTGTGTGGGTCCGACAATAGCCTCCATGATGTCATCACTCGTGGCCAGCGCACTCTTAAGCAGTTTTGAGCAGCAGGCTGTGTAATATGTGTGAAATCTTTTATTTTTGTTATCACTATGGCCATTTGACTTATAGCAGTGTCCAGTGTTTCCTATACATTGAGTTATTTGTGGCGGCTCATCACAATATCAAAACTGACCGCCAACAAAATGGTTTTCCAAAAGGCTTATACTTCGTTGAATAAAATGAGCGCTTCACATTTCAAAATTAAAATGTAGCGCGGGTGTTTTTATATGAATGTATCTTTGAAAAGAACTGACTGTCTTCAGAAAAGCTTCGATGTCATTTTCATTTCGTCTTTCCTGTAATGCCTGATAGAGTTTGTGAGCAGCGCTTATTTGATTACAGCCTTTACCGGGGAAACCACTATATCTACAGCTCCCAAAGCGCCTCCTTCTGGCAGAGAATTAATTTGCAGTCTGTGGGAAACACTGGTGTCTGTCAGCAAACAAAAACAAAAAGCATCCTTCAGAACTGTTTTGAGAAGGTGCTTAAGTTTTGAGCCATGTATTATTACTCTAAATTGGGCTACTACTTCCATTACTATCTTGTACCCTGCAATAATCATTTGCTCAAACTCACTTTTATGAGATGAATGGGGGAAAAAAAAGAAAATCGGCTAAACATATCGGCCAAAAATCGGCATCATATATCGGCTGCCCTGATGTCTAAATATCGGCATCGGCCAGTGAAAAACCCATATCGCTCGACCTCTAGTCTGAACTCTGAACAAAACAACGGTTTATTGAAAATGCTCATTCATTCTCTTACAGCAGGTGGAGCTTTTGGTAGAAATATAACTGTTTCCCCGGTAGCTGCAGTACACAAAGCAGTGCAGCACCGGACTCTGATTTAATGAAATCATAGCCTTTTGATTTGAAGTTTAATCGTCACATTCAGCCATATCGCAATTCTGGTCTTTCAGTCCCCAAATTTAAGACCTCTTGAAATCATAAT
This sequence comes from Sinocyclocheilus anshuiensis, assembly GCF_001515605.1. NCBI lineage: Eukaryota > Metazoa > Chordata > Actinopteri > Cypriniformes > Cyprinidae > Sinocyclocheilus > Sinocyclocheilus anshuiensis. The sequence goes on along the minus strand of NW_015540859.1, from coordinate 204,227 downwards.
TAAGACTTTCTTGTACAATTTAAGACTTTTTAAGGCCTTAAATTTGATACAACTAAATTTAAGACTTTTTAAGACTTTTTTTAAGACCCGCGGAAACCCTGAATATGTCAAAAGAAACAACAGAGCAGCCTCTGCTTGCTATACATAAATAAAAAATTATAATATTAAGTTTTATTCCATTCTAACCACTTCCTGGTCGACATTTCATCGAGTAACTTTAGGTTTTGATTTACATGCCATTATTATAACATTATAATGAAAAGACAACTCTTTGTGCTTTAGTTGCCTGTGTTTTTTACGCTACGGGTTGAGTGCATCCACAACAAGAGTCACACATTCGAGACTAACACGTAACTTACCTCAAGTTCACTTTTACATTTGTGTCATTTTGAGTAGACAGATAAAAGTTGTAATATTACATTTATGTAAGATAAATATCTGATTAATTTCATGTAAGACACCTTTGGTTAATTAAAGCGCTACCAAAGCACTACAGTTTACTGGTTTTCATCAAAATAATCTTTAATCAAAAACATTTCATTAACAGTAATGATGTGCATAACCTCCCGGGCATTCATCCGATTCAAATGATATATCATGAGTTCATGGGTCTATTTTGAATAATTAATTAAAAGGAGAGGCTCATAGGACTCACTTGTTCATGAATCAGACTGGTCGCGTTGTATGGTACAACTCAATAAAAAGATGCGTTTTCAAAATCTGGAGTTTTTTTTGCAGTGGGTGAAAAGTAAACGATCTATCACTTACTACAAAAATATAGTGCTCTCTTTCTCGTTCTTTTCTGCATTTAACCTCTGCTCTAGATTGCTAATCTACTTTAAACTTGTTATTATGCATTATGCACTATGAATATTGTGGGCTCTATGACAAACTGTGATAATCCTCATTTGTAAGATGCTTTGAATAAAAGCACAGGATAAATTTAAATGCAAATATGGCCCAATTTAAGTCCATACGATTTTTGCTCATGTTATCATCTGCCCGGTAAAAATCAAAAGCCTGACGGCTTAGAAAAGCGCACATCTCCTTCACATCACAAGTTGCATGTTTAATGCTTAGGGTTAGGAGTTTGCTCCTATACAGCATCACAGGTTATCTTTAGGGTGATACTCCATTTGATGCTCTTAAGAAAGCTGATGTTGTCATTATAGTGCACTGGTGCATGTTAGCACTGCAGTTCTGTGTTCCAGCATTTTAATTCCAGGTCTTTAAATTACTCAGTTAAAAACTGCTCAGCTGAATCATAAAATCACTCTCTTGATATGCAGGAAAATGATGAGGTGTGAGTTTCAAACAAATACTTCTACTGTAGAATTGTGCTTCAGCATGAAGGACAGATGACTTTCACTGAACACAGTGCAGGAAAACCACTTTGGTCAGTGATGGGACTCAACAGAAACAAAAGCCTCATTAACTTCACATGAGGGGGCATGCAGGCAGCAGCGAGGCAGGGCTGTTACATCAGGCTGAGGAAATATAGGGTTGAATCAGATTTTTTGTTTTTGTTTTGCATTATTCAAAAGCTCTTTTCCAAAACCTTTGCGAGCTGCCTTTCTATCGAAGCAAGATATCTTCCAATATAGCATGAAACTGAAATGTAATCTTTTACGATATGTGACTGATTTGGAATGAACTACATTAGAGACGATATTATCAGAATGTCATCAGAATGTTTTCAAGTTATCAGCAAGGATATCAGTAAAAATCCAATATAATTTATCCTTAATCGATCACATCAGTTATTGGTTGTTGGTGGTGATTTCTTGTTTTATATATCAGTAAGAGATGATATATGCATATTTATCGGTAAATAGTAGATATTTAATTGTTGACTCCTGTTTCCAGCTATATTTAGATTTAGGGATAGCAACAATTTAATTTGCTCTTAAAAGATAAAGGTTATGTATACTTTTTTTTTAGGTAACAATTTTTGGGTATTAATTTATTTACATGCACAACTTCAACACGTGCACTCTTAGTGCTTGATTCATCTAGAAATATTTCAACTATATATATCATTTGTTCTTAAGAAAAAATTATCTATATAGGGAACAATCTTGCTTGCTACATTACTATAAAATTAGAGGTTAAAATTAACAACATAGTCCATACTATTAAATTAAATTACTACTTATTTACAGATATAACAAATCAAAAGTCAAATAAAAATTGAATTGTAAGCAAACGTTCCAACTACTGGACAAGCTAACGAGAAGCTAATGAGCTATGGAAACTGAAAGACTTTCCTGAGGGAAATGTAACATTAAGTGGCATGCTGTTTACAAGCTGTTATACTGACATCCTTCTGCAGCTGAAACACTGACTGAGCGAATACATGAGAAATGAATCATTTCGGTAAGTTGTACTGTATCCCTCAACGAGTTCTGATGTTCATGTTTAGTTTGTGCTTAAACTTAGTAAAAGCTGTACTAAGAGGAAGAGATGACTGTTCACTTGTGCTCTGCTCTGCATGTCATTTGTACTGTGGCAGCTACAGCGATCTGTTAATTAGCAAGCATCAAAATGATTGATTTTTGTGATAAAATAGATGGCATTTGAAAGATGAGAATAATTTTACCAAAATTAACATGATACATAAAACAACATACATATATGTATTTATATATATATAC